>NW_027070400.1:0-75144 GCF_002906115.3 Quercus suber
CAAATCAAATTTTACCAAAATTTAAGGGAGGAAAAAAGTCAATCCCAAACATATTATGCATTCAATGTATTAGAAATAAATCAGCAAAAAAAAAAAAAAAAAACAATTGGAATTGGTTGGATAAAAAACCAAATAAATCTTACCTAAAATTACCAAAGAAATGATAGGTTTGAGAACTTTCTTTTGTTGTGGTAAACACAGATTTGAGAATAAGAGTTCCATGACACCTTCTAACTAGTCGCTAACCCGTACGATACACATGAAAACTATTGATAAATTTCTTAATTAAAAAAAAAAAATCAATATCTTGGTATAATTATATACCCAACTAATAAAACTTATCATATACAAAGTAATAAAATCTATCACATACAATGAGATATCGTGATAACCAAGTGCTTGAGATCATATTTAGAAAATATATAACTAATTCAATACAATTAATTACACAAATATAGTTAATTCCATACTTGTTCAATCAAATATCTTTCATTAATTACATTAATCATTCTTGATGTCCAAGATGCATCTAAATTCTAACATTGCTAGTACAAAGATGCTAGACCTCAATGGGATTGAAAAGGCAACATAATGTCAATTTACACAATTGCTAAAATCATCACTTTCCACTATTGAGAGAGAGAGAGAGAGAGAGGTGTTGTTGTGTTGCATCTCTTAAGAACCTGAATATTTTTTGAAATTGAATATTTGCATCTCTTAAGAGGAATCTACCTTGTACATTTTTTTGGATATGTAATTGACCCATAACAAAATAGATGTACCACATTTAGAGTATGCACATTTGGGAGGATAAAAGTAAAGTATTTGCATCTCTTAAGAAGAATCTACCTTGTACATTTTTTGGATATGTAATTGACCCATAACAAAATAGATGTACCACATTTAGAGTATGCACATTTGGGAGGATAAGTAAAGGAAAATGAGAAAATAACCACCTAAAGTTTTTTGCTCTTCCTCTTATGAAAGATGCTAAAATTAGGTTTATATCAACCTTTTAACCAAAATTCAACAATTAATGATTGCATATAAATCAGCAATTTTGCCATTGTTAGTTGCAACATATATCTTTTTTATTTGAAACAAATATGATGCAATTTTGACAACCAAATTTTACTCAAAAGCCAAGATTAAACAACCTCAATCCTGCATTGCTCTAAGAAATCTGTAGAATCCTTACCCTGAAATAAAAAAGAACATGCCACAGCCATAGATTGGAGCAGAACAAAAAATTACTTGTTCACAAAGATTTCAAGATTTAAATTTGACAATACCACCCCTAAACTTGCTTAAGATACATAACATATAGCAAAAATACTCATCATAAATGTGATTAAAAAACTCTAGCACTAAATTACAACCCTCTGCATAATATTTTCTTAAAAAAAAGAAAGAAAAAGACTATCTTTAGCATTTTATCTTCAAAACATTATAATAGGGTATGCTACAAAAATTTGGAATCATTTACCTATTACTTGCTACTCCATATAATTCAAATCAAGATGTTTGATTTTTCCCTCATCACTCAAATAGATTATCAACTAAAATTTTAAGAATAGCATTATATGCAAAACCAGAAAAGCCAACATTGAAAGGGACGAATCAATAATTAAAAGTCTCTAAAAACACATTACCACTATCATGCAATATCCAATGAGAAGCAAATATATAACAAAATACCATTAAATAGAATAACACATCATCAAGAATATACCTTCTTTTCTTTTTAAAACTTCACCATTTGGCATCAATGTGGACACAAAACTTATAAGTTATAAGTTGAAGGAGACAAAAAGGTTAATAACTATGTAGGTTGTCAAAAATGATCAATTGAAAGCATTAGAATATATGTTTTAAGGGTAACAATTCCTCAAATTCAATTTGTTCAAGGAACCTATAGAATCAAAGGCCAATCCTACAAATTATAAAGAAAATTAAAAATAAAAGACATTGCGATGGCAAGTTATGTCTACCTTAAGCAATGTGTTCCAAGTTTAAGTCTTGAAATCAGCCTAACCCACCTCTCCAAACCTTTTTTTAATTTAAATAGTAACTATCTGCAACATTAGTAACATTAATCATATATAAATCAAACGAGTTAATAAAATATACCATATGTAAACAGAAGTTAAAGAGAGACAAAAGCATTAAGAGAACAAAATAAGCAACCTTGTATCATTGAGGAAGGCCAAAATATCTTGCAATGAAAAGCAAGCATACCTGTACCAAAACCACCACAATGGTGGAAGCTATGACTTTTATTTCCTACCCAACACCATTTTTTTTATAAGAAAACTTGTACCCCATTTAAGATAGAAAATTTTAAGTTTAAAAAAGGTAAAGGGAAATCACCAACCCAAGTTGAAGCTTAATCCTATTTATAGTGAATATGCAAAAATAACCACTACTTTTTGGGGCTAAAATTAAACCCATTGGTTAAAGCTTTTTAAGTTCAAAAGTAGTGTTTCCCCAATAGCCCAAGCAAAACAGAAACGTGCCTCTATTTGAAAATGAAAGTTTCAGAGACAATATTTAACAGAAACAGAGGTAATATGTTTTGCCTATTAATCATCTTTTTTTTGTAATTTGAAAGTTTAAGAAACAGAGGTAATATGAAAGTTTTCACTTAACTGTATTTTGTCCAAATAGAGGTAATATGTTTTGCCTATTAATCATCCAAACAGAGGAAATACGTAACAGAAACAGAGGTAATATGAATAAAGCAAAATAAAGATGGTTAAACCCAAAAAGTAATACCTAAGCAGTAAAACAGAGGAAATATACCCTTTTGCCAAATGTTGAATGCAAATTTTCTAACCAACCTAAAATTTGCAAATCAAATGTCAGAGAACCAAAGTCTGATGAGTCTGATTTATGGATTCAACAACACATCAAACCATAACAAAACCAATTACAACAAAACTTAAATCTCACCATAAAACCATAACCGAACCAACCAAAAAAGAAAAAAGAAAAAAAACAAAATGAAAATTAACATGCATAGCAGAATGAAAAACACATATTCATCACAGAGCAAAGAAAAAATCAAAATTAAATTGCTGAAAAACCCTAACAGAACAAAAGGGAATCGCTGAAAAACCCTAGCAGAACAACAGTGCCTAAAACAAAATTGGGGCAGAAAATTAGTAATTCCGTAAGACCCAAAACTCTAAGCAATCTTTTTTGTAATTTTCGTAATCTATAAATAGCTTGACTTGAGCCAAATAGGATTACAAAAATGTACCAAGCTTTAGAGGTCAAGACTTGAGCCAGCAAAGGCTACAGGGGCGGCCCAACATAGTTTTGGGCCTAAGGAGAAAAATTTATGCGGGGCCTTTAATACGTAAATATTAATTAAACAAAATTATTTAATATTAATCAAATTAAGGTTAATTTGATACATTAAATACATAAATAATACCAACAAGACTAATGTTAATTTCATATAGAGAATTGAATATCATAGTTGAACTATAAATATTAATAAAAAGAAATAAAAATATATTGCGATTGAAAAAGATACTTTATTTTGAATATAAGACGATGCATAGTTAAATAACGTTGTAATCTAATTTTTAATTTTATATTTTGATTTTGAGAGAGAGAGAGAGAGAGAGAGAGATAGATATTATTTGGTGTGTGGTTTTGTAGGATATTAGTTTACAAAAATCAGTCTCAAACTATTAGGGGAGATTAATCTATAATTGATGATTTAACACATTTGCAACATCTTTTTGAAATGTTTTAGGGTTTTAATTGAGTTAAGGTTCTATTGGTCTCGTACTTTGAGAGTCTTAATAAAAATGAAAAAGAAAAATGCGCTAATTAAAAGCACTATAAAATGTTCAAAATATAATGTGACATTGTCTCTCATTGATGAACTTCATCAATTTAACTATTGAATGTTTATGTCACTTTTTTGTGATTAATAACATGGCAATTTGTAAGCCAATAGTAAACTTTGTAATATTCTTAACATCACTAATAAAAAAAATGTACAATCTTAAAAAAAAAAAAATATATATATATATATATATAATTTTATAAAAATTTGGGCCTTTAACTATGAAAAGTAGGGCCTTTTTTTCTAGGAAAAATTTTGTTTTTTGGTGGGGCCTTAGGCCTAGGCCTAGCTTGCTTAGGCCTTGAGCCAGCCCTGAAAGGCTATGAACAGAGAGAGCCAGAATAAAAGATGCGGGATGCTCTGAGAAAGGAATGAAGGGCAGCGTGAAGAGAGGATCAAACCTGCTTGTTGAGTTTGCGTTTGTGTCTATTGAATTTTGTTTATTTTTAAAGATAAGTATTGGGTTAAAAAAAAAAAAAAAAGATAAGTATTGGGTTTTGTTTTGGGGAGGGAAATAGTGTTTTTTAATTTTTAAATATTGAGTTGTGCTTACGTGAAAAATTGTATTACTATTAAACGCTTCAGTTTTATGTATATAATAATATATATAGATTATTTAAGTGAATTTAAAAAGATACCATAAAAAATTTTATGGTGTGCTTGGCTGTGTTGTATAAACAATCGTTTTTGTTGTTTAAACAATACAACACGTATTTTTACAACACCTTTTTATTTAGACATATTTTCACAACATTTAAACAACGTTACTGTAACAATACTATCAAACTGGCCCTTAATGATCCTAGGAAAAATCAAACCGACCTTTTCTCAAAATAAAAATAAAAATAAAAAACCTTAACCATTAAGCAATTAAAGAAACGTTCCTTAATAGGAGTATATAATTGGAGCATACTTAACCATTAAGAAATTAAAGAAACGTTCTTATCATATAAATGGAACGTACGAGAGAGATACCGTCAGATAAACCGAGAGGATAGAATATGATGGAAATAGAAAACGAAAGAAATTGTCTACCCTGCGTTGCAGACATATCAGTATTACCAGAGGGATGCATATCGGACATAGTTTCACTGACAACTCCTAAGGATGCGTGCACAGCATGTGCCGTTTCCCCTATATTCGGTGCGGCTGCCGAGTCCAACGCTGTCTGGGAGAGGTTCTTGCCGTCCGATTATCAAGCCATCATTGCTCGATCATCATCATCATTGGATTCCTTCAACTTCTCTTCAAAGAAACATCTCTACCTCAGCCTCTCCGATAACCCCATCTTAATCGACGACAATAAAAAGGTACCATATTTTAACAAACGATTCCCACAATATTAATAAGTAATATGGGTCGTTTTTCAAATTCATAAATGTTTATAACCTTGGGGGTTGGGCACTTGGGGCTGGTGGTTTCCAATTTTAAGTTCGTGAGATTTATGAGGTTGTGTGTTTGAAATCTCTAATCAATATGTTGGACCAATGACTCTTTATAATTACCTGACATGGAGATCACACGCACTCAGAATAGTTAGGCTCTAGAAAGGCTCTCAACACATTTTTTAGAAAAAAATAAAAATAAAAATAAAAATAATTTAAACATGTACAAGATTGGGTACGTGGGTTGATTTCACTATGGGCTCACAAATTTGTGTTTTTGGTTAAATTGGTCTGAATTAGTTTGAAAACTTTCTTTTTGTGGTGGTAATTGGTCTGAATTAGTTATGTGAGCATGCTTGAATTTTTGGATCTGTTTGAATACAGCTGAAAATTGAAAACTGAAAAACACTGTAGCAAAATAATAATTTTTAAATGTGTAAAAAATGAAACTAAAAACTGAAAAACACTATAGCAAAATAATTTTTAAATGTGTGAATAGTATCGTGGGACCCTTTTTAATGAAAAATTTGTTGAAAAGTGAAATTTGTGGATCGGTGAACAGTAAAATTTGTGTTGAAAAGTCAAACTTTGCGACTACTATACATGTAGTATTGCTACAGTAAAAATTGTCTCTAAAAAGCTGGAAACTCGTGAAGAAAAAAAAAAAAAAAAAGCTAAAAACGCCAACGCGAGACGCAACGCGCAAACCAAACATACACTAGTCAAAGACGGGAAGAGAAGATAGGACTAATAAAAACAAAGAACAAAAGGAGCTGCTAACTATGAGATATCCAATTCCAAGTTCGTTTAATGTGTGCTTGTGGCCAGTGAAAGAAGCACAATATATCATCAATAACTAAAACCATATTTTTGATAAATTAACTCCCACTTAGTGAACTTTTTAATATTTTAAATTAGATAAATTACTCATCGTCTAAAAAGTTTGAACAATTAAGAAATGATAAATTTCATCGTTCAACCACCATAATTCCCACCTTTTGTGCTTATCTTTATTTATTTATTTTTGGCAGTGCTTTTTCTTGGACAAATTGAGTGGTAAGAAATGTTACCTTCTTTCTGCAAGGGACTTGTGCATTATATGGGGTGACACTCCTCAGTATTGGAGTTGGGTTTCTCAATCTGAATCCAGGTCTCTACCTATTCTACTTTATACTCCTTTTTCTTTCAAGAAAAAAAAATGTTTTTTATTTAATTCTTAATTATGTACATGTTAAAATCAATCAGGTTCTCGGAGGTAGCTGAACTTAATTATGTGTGGTGGTTTGACATCCGTGGCAAGATGAGTACTTCCATGCTGTCTCCAAAAACAAACTATGCTGCTTACCTTGTGTTCAAGTTGAGGAGGAGAGCCTCTGGATTCAACCCTCCTCCAAAGGCTTCAGTTGGTACTACTGGAGGAGTGGAAGATTACAAACAAACTGTTTGTTTGGGCCTGCCTGCCAGGGAGCCAAGGCAGCAAGACCAGATTGTATCGTCACTGCCACAGCAGCACAATTCGCATCCAAAGCAAAGAAAAGATGGATGGTTAGAAATTAAGTTGGGTGAGTTTTTCAATGAGGGAGGAGAAGAGGATCAACTACAGATTAGACTTATGGAGGTAGAAGCTGGTACCGGGAAGTCTGGCCTTATTGTTGAAGGGATCGAGATCAGGCCAACAAAGGGTTGATCAAAATAGTTTTCTTTAAAAAAAAAAGTGGAATTAATACATTAAGGATTTATTTAGATATCGATTATTGTTAAAAACTGAAAACTTATTACTGAAAATACTGTAGAAAAATAATTTTTAAATTATGAATAGTGCCTGTGGGATTCAGTTTTAAAGTTATTGCTGCTTTGCTCTGTACTTGTTGGTTCGTGAACAGTGCACGGGACCCAAGAAAAAAGGCAAAATGCGCACGCCTGCTGCTACACAAACGCACACTTAGAGTTTTTGAACTCCTTCCTTCCTCCTTATGTAAAATTCCTATGTCATATGTATCGACCCTTTTCAATCTAATAATATCAATAAGTTCATTGTATATGGTTTCTTGTTCTGTTCCACATCTTCCAGTAATATTCTTTGTATTGTTAGTTGCTTACATTCTTAATCAACTCCCATAATCTTCTTACATCCCCTTTCAATCTGTGTGTCTTCCTGTATGTCCCTGTATGTCCTCTATATTTGGTATCAGAGCCATATAACGTTTTCATCTTATTTGATTAGTACACTTAGATTATTGTCTTGATTAGTATGCTCTATGATTTACAGTTGCCACAATACGTAGATCCTCTATACAAATCACATCAGAACACTAGACTATATAATCAAGTAGAACACTAAGGAGTTTGTTTCTAGTGAACCAAAGAAGCTAGTTTTCCATAGTCACCTTGTGGACCCTTTAACTAAAGTTGGTAGTATTGTCTTGTTAGGTTTGTGGAAAAAAAACTATTTCTATCGAAAACCATTATGGCTAATACATCTTTTGCAGAGATTGATACCTCCAAATTCCCTTTTGATCCTTCCCTTTGTAGATCCACAGCAAATAGACTAGACTATTTATATGAAATCTCCCATGTACCAGAATACAGTAAAATCTCTATTACTGATTTCCCTATTGTAAGTCCCTACACTATATTTAATAAACCCCAATCTTCTCTCTAAAAAAAAAAAATATATATATATATATATACATACATACATATATTTATATATGTATATATTGGCCCTTCTCATCCTTCTACTGTAAAAGAATATGTTCAAGCCTCTAAGTTTGAACAGTTCAATATTCCAGCAAATGAAAGTGAAAACTTCATTACTCTTTCCCTTCCTAGGGAATTTGTCAACCCATGGCAAAGGTAAGGGTACACTCATCTCCACTTTGGTGCTGTAAGGTTGGCATTAACCTTCTATGGAAGAAAAGGACTCCCTGCAGTCTCCAGAATGGCACTCCTTAACTTCAAATTTTTGGAGTGCCAATATGCAGTCATAGAAACTATTCAGACAATTTTGAATGCTGGAACTATTTTTGTCACACCCTTCCCAAATTTCAATATGCCTTTGAAATATCCCCATCTTTGTGATGCTCTCAAAGTTCAAGTCTAGATTGCTAGAGCATCTCAAGTACAAGATACTTATGTAGCCGTACTCCATTACCAGATTGCTTATAGGCTAAAAAATCATGCCTTTTGATAGGATAAAAATGTATTGACCCCTTTGGTAACTTAATCAATTAATTTAGCTAAGTGAAATTAATTAGATTCAATTACATGCAATAAACATGGTAGCACAAACAAATCACTAACTAAGTTAAATGCAGTAGAAAATAAATTTGACACAGGTGATTTGTTTATGAATGGGGAAAACCATTAAGGCAAAACCACACTGGGTGAATTTAAAGTCACCGCTCCTGAGAATCCACTATTTTCAAAACAAGCGGTTACGAGTAAAAGGAATCTCAGTACCTAATACCAACCTACAGTTGAACTTTTACCCTAATACCCATTTGGACTTGTAATGTAGTGGCAATCTCTCCTTTCAGTGCACGGCTCCCAGTAAGTGACTAACCAATTGATGCACGGATCCAAGTACATGGCTAACACACCAACTTGAGGAAAATGTAAATTTGGCAATACCACCCCTAAACTTAAAAAAAAAAAAAGAAAAAAAAAAGTGGCCTTATTGTTGTTGGATACTGCTTATTGCTAAAAATTGAAAACTTATTGCTGAAAACACTGTATCAAAATCATTTTTAAACTATGAATAGTGCCCGTGGGACCCAATATTAAAGTTATTGCTACGTTTTTCCATATTTGCTAGTCCGTGAATAGTGCGCGGGACTCGGGAAAAAAAAGGCAAAACGCGCATGCCTGCCTTTACACAAATGCACACTTATAGTTTCTAAACTCCTCCCTTCCTCCTTATGTAAAATTCCGATGTCATATGTAACAACCCTTTTCAATCTAATAATATTAGTAAGTTTGTTGTATATAGTTTTCTATTCTATTCCACATTTTCTAGTAATATTCTATGTATTGTTAGCTACTTACATTCTGAACCAACTCTCATAATCTTCTTACACCCCCTTTCAATCTATGTCTTCTCATATGTCCCCATATGTCCTCTATATTTGGTATTAGAGCCAATTAACGTTTTCATCTCCTTTGATTAGTATACTTTGATTATTGTCTTGATTAGTATGCTCTGTGATTTACAGTTGCCACAGTACATGGATCCTCTATACTAGTCACATCAGAACACTAGACTATATAATCAAGTAGAACACTAAGGAGTTTGTTTCTAGCAAACCAAAGAAGCTAGTTTTCCATAGTCACCTTGTGGACCCTTTAGCCAAAGTTGGTAGTGTTGTCATGTTAGGTTTGTGGAAAACAACTCTTTCCATTGAAAACCATTATGGCTAACACATCTTCTGCATAGTTTGATACCTCCAAATTCCCTTTTGATCCCTCCCTTCATAGATCCACAACAAATAGACTATACTATTTATATGAAATCTCCCATGTACCAGAAGACAGTAAAATCCTTATTACTGATTTCCCTATTGTAAATCCCTACGCTATATTTAATAAATCCCAATTTTCTCTCAAGAAAACAATAAAAAAATATATTGGCACTTCTCATCCTTTTACTGTAAAAGACCATGTTCAAACCTCTAAGTTTGATCAGTTCAATATTCCAGCAAATGATGGTGAAAACTTCATTACTCTTTCCCTTCCTAGGGAATTTGTCAACCCATGGCAAAGGCAAGACTAAGTTTAAATCTCCACTTTGGTGCTGTAAGGTTGGCATTAACCTTCCATGGAAGAAAGGAACTCCCTGCAGTCTCCAGAATGGCACTCCTTGACTCCAGATTTTTGGAGTACCAACATCCAGTCATAGGAACTGTCCAAACAACTCTAAATGCTGGAATTGTTTTTGTCACACTCTTCCCAAATTTCAATATGCCTTTAAAAGATCCCCATCTTTGTGATACTCTCAAAGTTCAAGTCCAGATTATTGGAGTTTCTCAAGTACAAGATACTTATGTAGCCACACTGATGCGAATCTCAATCGACACGCTTTGAGACCAAAAAAAAATATTGGAATACTTGCCCAAGAAAACTAAAATTCAAACTTTTGATAGAAACCCTGACCCAACGTTTATATTCGAAACATGAACCAAAGGTATAAGTATAATACCTTAATCCAATGATTACAATTGAATCACGAACCAAAGGTATAAAGTTTGAATGCCATAAGGAAAAATCCCTGATAAGTTCACAGTTCTTGAAGAACCAAAAGAAGAGCAAAGCCTTACCTTTTCTAATTTTTATTCAATAATCCCCTTTATTACAATGAGTGCATGCTATTTATATGACATGACTGGAAATAGAAAATATAAAAAACGTACTAAATAATAAAATTATAAATAAAAGTTGATTTGGTTTGAAATTAGCATATTCAAAATAGGAAAAATAGCTAAAAACGTTCTAAATAATAAAAGCCTAAAATTAAGGTAGATATGGTCCAAGGCTAGATGCTCCAGATTAGGGGAAAATATCTATTAACTAATATGGAGTTGGAAAATCAATCAGCCATTAACTCATGCTATAAATCACACCCAATTAAGCCAGATTAGCCCTCAATAACTTGGATTAAATTTATTATGTCTTTATCTTCCTTTGGGCCAAGCTTGGAATGTCCTTCGTTAGAATCAGCCCAAATCTCTTGAATCAACCCATTAAATGCTTCTTTGAACTTCTTGGATCTTGCTTTAGTAACAGACCCAACTGGAACATGCAATGGATCTTTGAATGCTTGTTGATTCTCATCACACACTCCATTACCAGCTCACTTATAGGCTCCAAAATCATGCCTTTAATAGTCCAAGAATGTATTGACCCCTTTGGTAAAGTAATCAATTAATTTAGCCAAGTTAAATTAATTAGATTCAATTACATGCAATAAGCATAGTAGAATAAACAAATCACTAACTAAGTTAAATGCAACAGAAAATAAATTTGACATAGGTGATTTGTTTATGAATGAGGAAAACCACCAAGGAAAAACCCCATCGGGTGAATTTGAGGTCATCACTCCTGAGAATCCACTATTATCAAAACAAGCGGTTACAAGTATGAACCTTTACTCCAATATCCAATTGGACTTGTAATTTAGCGACAATATCTCCTTTCAATGAAAGACTCCCAGTACATGACTAACCAATTGATGCATGGATCCAAATATGTGACTAACACACCAACTTAAGGAAGATGTTGGTTGCAAAGTTATTCAATTCATTCAATGATAAAAATTAAGAAGCTTATTGGTTACAAAACCCTTGGCGCAAAGACGTTGCAACTTCTATAAGGAATATGATGAATTAGGGAAAATTCTATCTTCAATCACAATTTGCTTGCACAATCAATTTGCATTGATTTGCATCACTTTACATCACCTTTGACGACCCTTAAAATAATCCTTATATATGTCTAGGGTAGTGAGAAAAAAAACCCTACACACATATACATGGATATGCGTGAAATCAGATCTGGAAATCTGAATTTCGTAATTCTGGATAGATACAGCTTTTGTCGAGCTGATGTCGAGCATTAGCATTAAACCTCGATGGATATGGATTTGTTGAGATATCTGTCGAGCTTTAATAAACAGAACTTCTTCACTTTTTATTAAACATATTTGCATGGCTTTAATACTAAACTTGAACTCTTATTTCTTTAAGTAATAAACACATCCTAGATCTACCCAATTACAAATAAAATATGTTTTGTCAAATGATTAGCCAATTTACATAACATATGTCTCTAACAATATCTACATATGTCCTAACAATCTCCTTCTTTGGCAATCTGTGACAAAACCACAACGTACAAATAAAGTATGAGAAAAGTCTTAAATCACTAAACTCATAATCACTTTTTAAATACAATAAAATCTAATCCTAACACAAACTCTTAAAAAAATTTGCAAGAAGAGAGTTCATGGAATGATAGATTTTAAAAACATATCTTTTTGAAACACTTTAAACAAAACTCATTAAGGTATCTTAGTGTGAAATAGAAATAAAGGATTGCATACATAAAGAAACATGTGTATAAAAAGAGAAAAGAAACAACACGTGGAGAGATAAGTGAGAAGTAACATACATCATCATATATATAAATAAGAAATAAATACAATATATGTCATAAAATAAATGGTCACAAGACTAGTGTACAAGAGGATAAAGTAACTAAAGAGAAAAGAAAAGAAAAGTACAAATAATCCTCACTATATCCCTCCAAAAATAAAAAAAATGTAGACCCTCCCCCCCTAACAAAAATGTCTTATGATAACTCTCCCCCTAAATACATTACTACTCTCATCATCCCAAAACTCCCAAAGCTACTCCCCTTTTTTGTCATGAATGACAAAAGGTAAGTCACTAAGAGGTCATCATCTCCTTATTACTAGAAGAGCTAGCATCCTCATCCTCAGCCTCATCATCATCATCACCATCAGCAACATCCTCATCCTCAAAAGCCTCTGGAGAAGGAGATGGAGAAGTAGAAAAACCACCTAGGCGAGCCTGTCGTCGTGCAATACGACCGACATGGGTGTTCACTTGACATAACTCATCACTAAGAGTGTTAAGGCGAGCATCCATGCGCTAAAGCTAGGCCATAATGGCCTCGAGAGTCATACCATCCACTGAAGAAGAAGGAGTGGAGGTGGAAGGAATAGTGAGGGCTAGAGGATCTGTCGTCTCAGTCTGCAATCGCTTTGGTTGAAGCTGGGCCTCGCTCCGCCAAACAGAAGCTATGCTAATGGCACCCATGATAGTGTAGAGAGGAGAATTAGGAATAGGGATAGAAAAATGGCGAAAGATTTGCGTGATAGCCAAAGGAAAAATGAGCTTATTACGGGTCGCCGTATCCTTATAGACATCTATGATAGAGATAATGAAATGAGTAGGGAAGTCAATAGAGAGGTCCTCTAAGAAAGATAACAAAAATCAAGCAGGAGGCTCAGTGATGAAGTTATAGTGAGACAGTGGAGTAAGAACAAATGTCATTACCATGTTAAAGAATCTTAGAACTTTTGCAAAACTTGAGCATGGGGTGTTTTGCCGCTCACCCCATATAGAGGGTGTCTCACAGAAGTGAGACAGAAGCTCGTCTTTGGACACAGTCCTCAAATGCTGACAGTCGGGGCAATCAAGATGCGATACCCTCAGGACATATAGTATCTCAGATATAAGATTCAGAGTGACTATGATATGTATACCTTTGAATGTAGTGACAAACAGAGGCATAGAGGTATCGATACCGTGCATGTTGGAGTAAAACTCATATATGAACACAGTGGGATACCTCAAGGGTATCTCACAAAGAGATTCCCATCCCTGAGTATGAATGACCTCAAGAAGAGGAGTATTGGAAAAATTCAATAGAATCACATGGTGCTCCAAATGAACACTACGTTTAGAAAAGTTCTCCAAGAAGTCCTGATAGGCCTTCTCATCACGGAACTGAACATGAAAAAGGGGAACGGGAGGATCAGAAGAAGAAGATGACCCCAAACGAAAAGGGTTTCAAGTCGAAGTAGATTTGCGCTTAGGTGCCATGCGCAGTCTATCCAAGAGAGAGAGAGAGAGAGAGAGAGAGAAGAAACACAATCACAACCAAGAACACAAAAAAAAAAAAAAAAAAAAAAAAAAAAAAAAAAAAAAAAAAAAAACTGAAGGGGTACGTAATCATGAAATATGCATGAACATGTGACGTGCTAAAAGAAATTGCGTCATGGGTTCAACTCAATCCAAACCTAGCAGCACGCAAATTTCAACAAACAAACACACATCTAAATGCGTGAATCATTGTGAAAATGCTAATGGAATGCAATGCATGATCATATAACATCAAATAAACAACACCCAACCCAAAACTTTCACAAAAATCTCAAAATTTTCAAAAGCCCCAAAAAAATTTCAAAGAAAACCCAAAAACGTAGATCTAATGCGTGAAATGCATGAGAAAAGAGGGTTTAGAAGTCCATACCTTAAAATTGAAGCTTGATTAGGCCAAAATCTTGAAGGGAATGAAGATTTTGGAGAGAGAAGAGTGTTTGGAGGGAGAGAGATAGTTTTTTCTATCAAGAGAGAAGTGAAAAAGTAAAATTTGATTTTGTGCTAAAGGTATTTAAAGAAATCACAGTTTAATGGATCATGGATCTGTTGAGATCTATCGAGCATTAAATCTCGACAGATATGAATCTGTTGAGGTGTTGTCGAGAATTTGTCAATGGCAAAAGTTCCTCGATGGATCGAGATTCTGTCGATAATCTATTGGCCAGACAGAAAGTTTCTCAATAGATCAAGAAGCTATCGAGACAAAGTCCAGAAAGCTCGATGGATCAAATATGTGATAAGATCTATCAAGAATAGAAGTCCAAGGGCTTGATAGATAGGAATCTATCATGGATCTATCGAGAAGCTATCAAGTTTGATAAAAAAGAGTTTTTCAAAGAGAGGAAAAACATAAAAAGATGAATGCAAACAAGCAAGCTACTCAAATATAGATCCAATCAACATGTTAAGCTCTCAAAAACATCTCTTAACAAAAACAATGCAAAGCATTCAAGATCCAAAACACACACACACACACACACACACACACAAAACAAGTCTAACCAATTTTATATTTTAAAAACAAGTTAAGACAGTTTAATGAGCATACATTAACACAAATATTGCTTGTGATGGCCAAATCACATTGTACCTGCACATGTATCAAAAATAGTAAAGAATTTTATGTGTTGTGTGTGAAAACATAGCAAAAGTACATAAGTGTCTCATATTATGATGGTTTGAGATATGAGAAAATCAAATTAACTCACACATAATCATAACTGCTTAATGGAGACTATCACCTTCGAGGTATATGCTATAACTTCCACATTTCCTAGAAACATGCTTACAACCATATTTAAAAGTATTTTGATTCTTTTACTTTTGATTTTTCTTTGCATATTTTTTCTTTTTGAGCATATTATGCATGGGCATATACAAGAGAGAAAAGAGATACCCAATTATGTTAAGGCACAAACATCATAATTTTGCTATGCCGAAACATATATATGTTATAAATGATTGGCAGGCTTTAGTGGTGAGATGTTTATTTATGCTTTTCTCTTAGAATTTTTTAGTCATTCCCATCAAAAAGAGTGATATGAGTGTTAAGTACAAAAGATTACTTAATTGTACTCATCACAAACACGAGCCACAAAACTCACTTGCTTAGTTGTGCATTGAGATGCTCATCTAAGCTACAAAAGATACAAAGTTTAGAAAACTTTGTTTCCATGGCCATCCAAGGTACACAAGTACCAAAGTACACATAACACACTGTTTTTGTATTTTTCTGATTTTTTCAATTTTTTTTTATGAAATAATAAAATAAAGCAAAACTGAAAACAAGCAAACAAAAACATGTTAAACAAAACATAACATAAAACTAGACTGACTCAAAAACAAGAAAGCAAAACAAACAAGTAATGCATAAACCAAAAGAAAGGGGGGGGGGGGCGAGAGAAAGAGAAAAAGTGACTAAATCACTTTGAGCCTTTTTTCCTTCTGCACCTTGGAAGAATCTTTCCTTTGAGTGAATTGTTGATCCAATGGTGAGGGAGAAGAGTTGAAACCATTCAAATTCGAAAGGAACATGAGGGCCTTAAGAAGATCTCCAAAACGAGTAAAAGAGGATGGAAATTGATTATGGTTTTCGGACGAGATCATACCATTGTTTTGTTGAGTGGCTAACCACTTGTAGCAATTTGGACTAGTATGTTCTGAAGCTCCACAGTGATGACAAAGATGTGGCTTCTTTGGCTGAGAATGTTTGTGGTTAACCTTCTTAGTCCTAGGGTATCTAGTCTCTTTCTTTTCAAGCTTAGGGGTGCACCTAAAATAGATTTGCCTTTGTCTACGTTCTCACTAGCTATATTTGTTTTACATTCATTGTTCTCAGTATTAACATTATTAGCAGGTGAGACAAACGCAGTAGTACTAGAAGAAGTAATATTAGGAGAAAAGAAATCATACCCCAAACTGGTTTCATCAGAAGTAGATTTTTGAAAGCTAAGCATCTCATCGAGCTTTGCACTAGAAGTCTTCTCTAATTGAGCTCTAACCTGTAACATTTCTGCTTCAAGGTTCTTTGTCTTTTCAGCAAGGAAGTTGCTCTCGAATCACAAAGCTCCAATGGTTTGATTAGTTTCATCAACCTTGGTAGAAAGTTTCTCTCGATCTAGCTCTATATCACTCAGCTTCTTGGTGGCCAGCCTGTAAAGTTTCTCATGCTTCTTGGAAAGCTTATACAACTTAGCGTAGGCTGTATGGATGCCATCTTGTTCATCCATTTTCTCAAACTTAGACTTTACCAAGTCTTCTTCTTCATCTACCTCTTCAACAATCCCCTTAGTGGGATTCACTGTGGTACTAAAAGCATTCAAGATTTCCTCGTCATCATTGTCATTGGAATAATCCTTAGGTTCGGTTTCATTCAAGGTAGCAGCAAGGGCCTTGCTTTTCCAATTGTCTTGAGATATGTTGGACATTCTTGTTTCATATGTCCAAAACCTTGACATCCGAAACACTTTGGTCTAGAGGGAACAATGTATTGACCGCCATCCTTAGCATCATTTTTTCCTCTATTTTGGCTCTTGAACTGAGATGAACTGGATTGCTTATGGCCCTTATCAAATCCTTTCATATTGGCATTCTTCATGAACTTCTTGAACTGCCTAGTAATGTAGGATTTCATCTTGGAATCTTCATCATCAGAAGACTCATCGGTATCACTATTTTTGGCCAATTTCCCTTGCTCGATTTCCCAATCCTAGTCAAACCCAATTCATAGGTTTGCAAGTTGCCAACCAACTCTGTCAATGTAATTTTGTCAATATCCTTTGATTCATCAATAGCAGTGATCTTGACATGGAATCTCCCAGGTAGAGATCTAAGTACCTTTCTTACAACCTTAGGTTTGGGAATGATTTCCCTAAGATTAAAGGCAGAGTTAACTATGTCCTTTAACTTGGCATAGAACTCGTCAAACAACTCATCATCCTCCATCTTAATCTCTTCAAAGTTCGTAGTAAGCCTCTGAAGTATTAAATCCTTGACAGCCTTAGTCCCTTTATAGGTTGTCTAGAGGATAGTCCATGCTTCCTTAGCAATTTTGGTAGGATATCTTCTTGAACTCCTCATTTGTGGCCTCATTAAATAAAACATTCAATGCTTTGATGTTGAAGTTTGTTGCTTTGATCTTGGCATCATCCCAATCAGCCAGCGCTTCCTTTGGCCTAGTCTAGCCAATCTCCACAACTTGCCACACTTTCTCATCTAAAGACTATAAGAAAGCTCTCGTGCGTACTTTCTAATATGCATAATTAGTGCCATCATATAAAGGAGGTATAATTAGAGACTGTCCTCTGTCCATGACAAACAGGGGTCAATGGATCACACAACAAAGATTAACCCTAATTAGAGTGTGCCCGTTTTGATAACACTTGTTAGGCCAAGAATGTATTGATCCCTTTGGTAACTTAATCAATTAATTTAGCCAAGTGAAATTAATTAAATTCAATTACATGCAATAAGTATGGTAGCACAAACAAATCACCAATTAAGTTAAATGCAACAGAAAATAAATTTGACACAAGTGATTTGTTTACGAATGGAGAAACCACCAAGGCAAAATCCCACCGGGTGAATTTAAAGTCACTACTCCCAAGAATCCACAATTATCAAAACAAGCGGTTACAAGTAAAAGGAATCCTAGTACTTAATACCAACCTATAGTTGAACCCTTATCTTAATACCCAATTGGACTTGTAATTTAGTGGCAATCTCTCCTTTCAATGCACAACTCCCAGTATATGACTAACCAATTGATGCACAGAACCAAGTACGTGACTAACACACCAACTTAAGGAAAATGTTGGCTACGAAGTTCTTCAGTTCATCCAACGATGAAGATCAAAAAGCTCCTTAGTTACAAAACCCTTGGCACAAAGATGCAACAATTTCTACAAGGAATATGATGAACTAGGGCAAATTCTTTCTCTGGTGACAATTTGAATGCACAATCAATTTGCATTAAGTTGCATTACTTTGCATCACCTTTGACGGGCCTTAAAATAATCCTTATATATGTCTAAGGTTGTGAGAAAAGAAACCCTACAAACATACAAATGGATATGCGTGAAATCAGATCAGAAAATCTGAATTTCGTAATTCTCAATAGATACAGCTTCTGTCAAGCTACTATCGAGCATCAGCATTAAACCTCGATGGATATGGATCTGTCGAGATATCTATCAAGCTTTAATGAATAACACTTCTTCACTTGTGTTTTGAACAAATTTGCATAGCTTTAATACTAAACTTGAACTCTTGTTCCTTAAAGTGATAAATCCATCCTAGATCTACCCAATTACAAGTGAAGTGCATCTTGTCAAAGGATTAGCCAATTTACATAATATATGTCTTTAACAATATCCATATATGTCCTAACACCTTTGATGTGGCAGTTCCAAAAATGGCTCAAACTGATGATGCATTGCTTATTCAAGTTGACCCAGGATTAACTCCAATGCGTACATTTGTCCTAGGCAGCTTAAAAGGGACCAGATGATTTCCCTTTTCCCAGAATCATGGATCAAGAAGTACTAGTCACTTCACCAAGCAGTCCAGTTGATCCAGTCCAAAAATCCTTTCTTTATTAGGAAAGAAAATGGAGAAGTAGAGACAAGATTTATGAAGGCTCCACCAGAAAAGAAGGATGTAGTAGTCTTTCTAACCCAGATGGCAATGTTGCAGCTCATACCATATGTTGCTAAAAAAGGTCTTGTAATTAAAGCATTTTGTGAAGATGGAAAACCTTGTTATGAAGGAAAATCATCCTCTGGCCATATATGGTAGGATATTTGTGATTGTGATGAATGCAAAGAAGAATCATTTGATGATGATGATCAACCAAGAAGAAGAAAGAAAAAATCACTCTAGCAAAACTTGAAAGAAAGGTATGAAGTTGGTGATCTTGAAGTAGATCTCCTGGGAGAACCTTCTGGAAAATTTGACTATTTGGTCTTTTAGAACTAGAAAATAGAAACCTCAGTCTTCTCCACCTCCATGCAAAGAACCCAAGCCTAAACAAGATACTAACCATGACCCTAAACCTCCATTGATTCCATACTACCAGAATGTCCTTCCCCAATTATGTAGATATCATCCTACTCCTTTCACACAAACCCAAGCACAAAAACTTTTACCCTGTTACACGCTCATCCTCTTATGATCAAGATTTTCCTTCACTAGAAAATTTTGACCACCCTCAAGCCAACACAAGACATGTTTGGAAAATCAAACCTCTTGTTGGAACCAATTCAGATGGAACCCGAAAACAAGTTTTGTCAACAGAGGCAGCTTTAAATTGGCAAGCAGAGAATGATGTTGACAAAACCAAGCTCTTTTAAAGATTTTTGACAACTATCAAAAATTGGCAGAAGCAGTCACACAGACATTTTCATCATTTGAATCTCTTACCAACGATTTAAAGAAGAAAATCAAGAAAGTAGAACAAAAGTTTGCAATAATTGCATCCACAGTCAAAGATATGTCAGTTTCCCCTATCACAAACCCATCCTCATCCTCACATTCATATTCCATAACTGATATGATAGAAAGCCTTCCCTCAGATAAAAGACCACATAAAAAACCTAACCCTTGAAATCAAATCCAAAAGAATCATCAAATTCTCCAAGATTACCTTAAACAACATTACAACCATTTTCTTGCCATCTATCTTGACCCTAACCAGCCACGAAAAACACCTTTTGCCTTTTGGATATCTAATTGGACTGTTTTCCATTATCTTTACATGTGGTATTTGCTTAATGAGTATTATTTGTGCATTCATTTTGAACCAAGATTTTACAAGCTCCTTTTTTCAGACAATAATAGATATTTTGAAAAATTCTAGTTTGAAATCCTAAAAAATGATGCTTATAATGGAGATTGGAAACAATATGCCACTGTAGTTTATCCAATATTTGGACATAGAATTACTGTAGGATCCATAATTGTCAAGTTTAATTCAAAAAATGATGTTCAAGTAGAAGGAATTTTCCACCTGCTAGAAGTCCATTGGCTCACAAATCCAAATAATTCTATCCATGTGCATGTGGACCCCTCTTGGTCATGTTGCCAGAAAGCACTCAAGTGGACAAAAACTCTCAACACAGAAATTGAAAATTTGAATGAATCAAGCCCAAATACTCCAGAAGTCTATCACTAGCAATTACCACATGTTGATGCTTGGGAGCTACCCAATCCCTTTCTAGTTGGCCACCATTTTATAAACAATGACCCTTATTATGGCAATCATGACCCAAATCTGGATATTGATGATGATTGGTTCCAAGGAATAGATGGATGGGACTAATAGTGTTCAACACTTAAAAAATAAAAAAAATAAAAGAAGAAGAAGAAGAAGAAGAAGAAGATTTCATCCTTATTTGTCGGCAACATTTATTCCTACATATGGCAGCAGCTTTTATCATTCCCACTGATAACAAAAGCTTTTATCATCACCAACAAATCCTACTAGAAGACATTATGCTACTTTGAAGGAGACTTGTCCATTACCAAGCCCATGCATTCTACTGTATCGTCGGCAAAAGAGTTGTTTGTAAAATATGTCAAATTTTAGTTTGAGTTCTGGGTTCTATAAATAGAAGATCAGTGTATGAAGGAAGGATATAGAGCCTTAGAGTTTCTGAACTCCTCCCTTCCTCCTTATGTAAAATTCCTACGTCATATATAACAACCCTTTTCAATCTAATAATATCAGTGAGTTTGTTGTATATAGTTTCCTATTCTATTCCACATCTTCCAGTAATATTCTATGTATTATTAGCTGCTTACATTCTCAACCAACTCCCATAATCTTCCTACACCCCTTTCAATCTACATTTTTCCGTACTTGCTAGCCCGTGAACAATGCATGGGGCCCAAGAAAAAAAATGCAAAACGCGCACACCTACTGCAATAGCTTTAAAACTAGGTCCCACAGGCATTGTTCATAGTTTAAAAATTATTTTGCTATAGTGTTTTCAGCAGTAAGCTTTTAGTTTTCAGCAATAAGCAGTATCTAAACAGACCTTAAATTACAATACTGTCAAGCTTACATTGTCTCAGTTTTTTGCTTTATTGACACAATTTTGAACATAAAAAACGTCAAGCTTACTTCAAACAAGTAGTCATATGGTTCTCCTAATTCTGGCTGCCCTATTCTCTATATTAACCCCTCTAACATTTCTTAGTCATTGTTCTTGACTTTTGGTTACTGTTTGAGCTATCATTAAGCCTCAAAACTGTTTGTCTCACTATAAACTAGATATTTATGCTCTCTGTTTATTGATAGAACCATTAGTCCCAAATTTCAACAAATCTACTGGTATAATCAGTAATTGTAAAAACAAAAGCATTAGACTATAACCAATGACTCTAAAGGGACAAAAAATTTTAGGAAATATTTCTCAGCTATCAAGATGGCAATATTAGATAATATAATGATATTAATAATTAATCAAAATGATATTAAAAAAAATTCTCAAAAAAATCAAAATGAGACTTATCAATACTTGCCAACTCAATTATTGTGAAAATTATTATTGTAGCATTACTCAAACTGTAACTCGCCTATATTCAGAGCATCTTAACATTAAGAGCCATTAGTGAACTATATATCTACCAAAAAAAAAAAGAAAATAGCCATAAATTGTGGCTCCACATGCATCTTAATATTAAGAGCCATAGAAATAGTTGAAATCATTTTTTTTTTTTTTTTGATAGGAAGAGTGACCCCTATGCGTGCTAAGGCCATTTAAAAAAAAAAAAAAAAAAAAAAAAAAAAAAAAAACCCAACTTCCTAAATAGATTTTGATGACGGTCCATCTACCTTAATTGTTTTATTTTTTATTATTTTTTGATAAGATACCTTAATTGTTATGGAAGAGGTGGTGATTGCATACAATTAATTTAGAAGACGATTCTTTTTTTTCTTTTTCTTTTTTGATAAGAAGAAGGTGATTCATTGTTATAGAGGAAGTGTATTTGATGTAACCGGATATGTGATTTTTATCTCACACGTGATTGGTTCCTATGGTCATATAAAAAAATAAAAATAAAAATAAAAATTACACCCATTTTTCAAAGTTTCAAATTTTGGATCCTTACCTTAAGTCTTTTAGAGTTATATATCATTTGAATTAAAGCTCTTCGGTCCATGTGTCATAATGAGGTATTCCTTAAGTACCATCTCAACTCAAAACAACCTAGGTTTATGGATCCAAATTTTAAAATTTCAGGGAATAAAATTAAAATTACCATAAATTTTAAGGGTGTAAATCACAATATAGACTAAATAATATATGATAGAACTTCAATAGGATTCAAAACAACATAGTTTTGAATGAAAAAGATGTTGTTTTAAGCTTATTTGACATTTGACACACTTCATCATGACACATTGACAAAATGACAAATTCAAACAATAAATAAGATTAGAGGTATGAATAAAAAATTTAGACTTTCTGGGGCACAATCAAATTTACACCAAACTTTAAGGGTGTAGATTACAATTTAGTCTAAAAACATAACCATGGAGACCTAATGGAGTTAAATAGTATAAGTTTATTTTTAAAATATAACCCTAATATGTCCTTAATTGGTTTTTTTTTTTTTTTTTTTTGAATAAATACATTATTACTCAATCCGAAATAGGGGAGATACAATAAAACTGGGCCAAATTTCATCTCTATCCAAAGCCTGCAAATAGAAGAAGGAAAATTTGAGATAAGAATTGACCTAATCCAGCTTACAAGAGCTGCCCATTGGGCCAAAAGATAGGTAGAGACATTGCCCTTCTTACAAACAAAAGAAAATTTTACATTGGTAAAAAATTTTACAAAATACAAAATGTCATCACATAAAGCTTTAATACTCAAATGGGGATCAACATCTTCATTACGAAATGGCTCAATAACATTCCAAGCATCTCCCTCTAGTATAATATTCTCATAGCCTTTACTGGTAACAAGTTAAATGGCACTCCATTCTGCTCTAGCTTCCACCACCAAAGGATTGCTGAGAACAAACTGGTCAGACCATGCTTGTAAGGTGTTGCTCATTGAATCTCTACTTACAACTGCTACTGTGATTTTTTTTCCTCCCTTATTGCTTCATCAATGTTTAGTTTAATCCAACTGGATGGAGACGGAGATCAAGACACATCTTTATTGGGCCTCATGGACTGCTCACTAAATCATCGAAGAGAATTCGGTGTATATTTTTCTATTGCATTATACGTGCAATGCAATAGAAAAATATACACCGAATTCTCTTCGATGATTTCAACATGTCAAACTAACTTATTTGCTATACGTACATATCGTGCGGATTCTATTCATAATTTGACAAGTAAAACATTCCTTTTTTATTTTTATTTTTGTGGGCCGAATGACAAGTAAAACATTCCATTAGTATGTGCCAACTGCCAAATATCGTTCTATTGCACGTGGATCATAAGGCTCGGTATTTTTTAAACACAATTGGAACAAGTTAGAAAAAAACCAAATAATTTATATCTACTATAGGGTATTGCAACTGATGTAATATATATATATATATATATAGAGAGAGAGAGAGAGAGAGGGGTAAAGTTTAGAGGAAATTTAATTAGATTCTACCATTGAAGTTCAATTTTGTATTACATGTCCTAAATTATTTACTTTTAGAAAGAGTTTTATTTCTTAATTTTGGAGTCAAATGTGGGACCGTATTATAAATATCCATCCAAGTGAGTTATTGCATACAAAAACCAAAGAGTCTAGAATTAATGAACATATAAAAAAAATGAACAATTTACATTTTTTACCTAATAATATTCTTACAAGACTTTTTAAAGAGTTAAAATAAAATATAAGAATAACTATCAATAATATCTAAATTATATATGTAAGTATTATACTATGCATTTTAATGTATATCTTTTTAGAATATCCATGTGATGAGTCAAAAATAACACGGGATCGTCATTCCATGTCTATAACGATCCAAGCAAGCATTACTCATTTATTGCATGCATTGATGATAAAAAGTAACAGACGGCGCAACGATAACGAGTGAGCTGTGTACCTCAGAGCACCCATTCATTACACACTAGCGGTTGCCTATAAATGCCAAAATTCATTATCCATAAAGATGGGAAAACAACTATAAAAGAAGGGGACAACACAATCCAAAGGTACACACAAATACTTACCCAAAACCACTTCGAGTAATTTTTCTCTCTAAACCATTTTTCTCCTTTTTTGACTTAAGCATCGGAGTGTTTTTGGAAAATACCACACCAATGTATTACACTTCTTTCTCAAGTTTTCTTGCAAGCTTGGACCATAGACACGACACACCATAGGATCGTCCATCTAGTGAGACAAGGTCCTCAACTTGGTGATTTTTTGCATCATCAGTTTGACGTCGTCTATGGGAAACGCTGATCATTCAAAGCCGTCTTCCCTAAGTGACAAAAGAGAAACTCATAGCACGAGATGGATGCTGAACAAGCTGCACAACAAATCCAAGCCCTGATAGCCACCTTGGAAGATGTGACTAGCCAGAATGAAGAATTAAGGAGAGCCGTTGAATCCTAGAACAAGGAACGACAACGGATCCTGGAGAACTAGAATGAAGAAGAGCATTGGAGGATCGAAGGAAACCACAATAAGGAAGGATCAAATAGCCAAGCGAACAGAAGGACGAGAACACTAGAAGAAAACTCATCCAGGATGGAGAGCAAGCTTCGTAACATAAAGAGGGAGATAGACGAACTCAGGAATGTGGTAAAAGATAGAGTCGTGGAGAACTTGGAAGAAATGATCCAAACGATGGACTCACCATTCACCACGGAAGTGTTGAACCATCCACTCCTACCAAAGTTTCGTCTTCCCCAATTGGAGTCCTTTGATGGCTTAAAAGATCCTTTGGATCACATTGAGTCATTCAAGACTTTGATGCTTTTATAGATGACCCTAGACAGAGTGATGTGCAGGGCCTTCCCAACAACACTAAAGGGCGTCGCTAGGGTGTGGTTTGGAAAACTGCATTTAGCCACCATTGCAAACTTTGATCAGCTCAACAAGGTTTTTGTTCGTCACTTCATTGGCGGACAATGACACAAGAAGCCAAATAGGCATCTTCTCAACATACGCCAGGTAGAGGGAGAATCACTGAGACAATACGTGATGCACTTCAATAAAGAGTTGTTGTAGGTGAATGAAGCGAAAGACCAAGTGATCCTAACGACCTTCCAAGTAGGACTGCTACCAGGAGATTTCTTCTTCTCAATCACCAAGAGTCTGCCGAAAATAGTAGCAGAATTACTTCACAATGCCTAAAAGTATATGAACGCAGAGGATGCAGTAATAGCTAAAGGAGTGACGACTAAAAGGAAAAGAGATGAAGGAACTAGTCACAATCTTGATAGGAAGAGGGAAACACGGGGTGCTGGGCATGCATTGGATAAAAGGAAGAACCTTCTGGATCGAAGACCCAAGTTTACTAGTTTCACTCCTCTAGTGATGCCGATCAAGCAAGTACTGATGCAAATAAAGGATGAACCATCTCTGCAATGGCCTAAAACCTTTCACGCTCTAGCAGAAGTAAGAGACAAAAGCAAGTATTATAGATTCCACCAAGACCACAGACATCACACTGACGAATGTAGACATTTGAAGGACCAAGTAGAAACATTAATCCGTTAGGGAAAGTTGCAGAAGTTTTTATGAAGAACGGAGCAGTATAAAAGACAATAAAGGGACGAGAAGGTAAAGAAGCTAAAGATGGGGGGAATAAAGACCCCATATGAGAAATAAGGATGATCTCAGGAGGATTGGTAGCAGAAGGATCATCCAAATCACTTATGAAGGCGTATGCCAGAGAGGTAAAGAATATACACTCATGGTTCCCACCTTCAAAAATGCTTAGATACAGCGAACCAAACATCATCTTTTCTAAGGAGGACACTCGTGACTTTAGATAGCCCCATGAAGATCCGTTAGTTATAATGCTCAGGATGGAAGAGTTCAACATGCATCGGATACTGATAGATAATGGAAACTCAGCAAACATCATTTATCTGCCAGCCTTCCAACAAATGAAGCTGAACAAGGTTACAACCATTCACTTCCCCGTTGGTAAATTTCACCAGGGTCAGGGTTATTCCCAAAGGCATTGTTAAGCTAACCATAATTGCAAACACTTATCCAACACAAGTCTCCAAGGAGATTGATTTCCTCGTGGTAGATTGCCCATTGACATACAATGTCATCCTTGGACGACCAACGCTCAACAAGTTGAAAGCGGCAATGCAGACCTATTATCTAAAGGTTAAATTCCCTACAGATCACAGCATAGGGGAAATCACGGGAGACTAAGTCCTTACAAGAGAATGCTATCAAGCCGCCCTAGCATTAAGGGAAAACCACACTTGGATAATAGACGAGTCTGAACCAGTCCCTGAGCCAACAGAAGTACCACAAGAGGTTGAAGTCGTCCTTGGAAATCCGCCCAAAGTCTTGAAGATAGGATTAGCACTTTCAGCCTCAAAAAAGATCAAGATAACAAACTTCCTAAGAGAGAACCAGGATGTTTTCGTTTGGAAGCACAAGGATATGCCAGGAATCGATAGAGGAGTCATCCAACATCGTCTCAATGTTAATCCGAAGTGCAAACCAGTGCAGTAGAGATGAAGAATATTTGCACCTGAACATAATAAGACAGTAGCAAAGGAGGTTGAGAAACTTTTAAAGGCAAGCTTCATCAAGGAAGTGTTCTACCCTAAGTGGCTAGCTAATGTAGTGATGGTAAGGAAGAACAACGGCAAGTGAAGAATGTGTGTCGACTTCACAGATCTCAACAAGGCATGCCTAAAGGATAGCTTTCCCCTACCCAGGATCAACCAACTAGTGGATTCAACTGCTGGACGCCTTCTTTGGCTACAATCAGATAATAATGGACAAGGAAGATCCAGAAAATACCTCATTCATTACTAGCCAAGGGTTATATTGCTACAAGGTGATGTCTTTCAGACTAAAGAACGTGGGGGCCATATACTAGAGGTTAGTGAACCACATGTTCTCTCATTAGATGGGAAGAAATGTGGAAGTGTACGTAGATGATATGTTGTTGAAGAGCAATGACAAAGCAGACCACTTCGACGACTTGAAGGAAACCTTCGACATATTACGTAAGTACAAGATGAAACTAAACCCTTCAAAGTGTGTCTTTGCTGTCTTATTAGGGAAATTCTTGAGATTCATGGTATCTTAACGAGACATGGAGGCTAATCCAAACAAGATAAAGGCAATAATGGAGGTAAAGTCCCATAAAACAGTAAAGGAAGTACAGAACTTAATAGGAAAAGTTGAGACGTTAAACAGATTCGCCTCTCAAGCAACAGATAAGTGCCTACCTGTCTTCAAGTTCTCGAAGAAGGCCTTTTAATGGACAGACAAATGTAAGGAAGCTTTCATGAAGTTAAAAGAGTACCTAACGCAACCACCATTGTTAAGCCCTTCAATAATAGGAGAAAAGCTGCAACTCTATTTGGCAGTATCCAACATAGTAGTAAGCTCGACATTGATCAGAGAAGAGGAAGTTGTACAAAGGCCGGTATACTACACCAACCAAGCATTTCAAGGAGCTGAAGCAAATTATCCAAGGTTAGAAAAGATTGCTTTTGCCTTAGTAGTCGCTTCCGGAATACTATGCCACTACCTTCAGGCACATCCCATCATTATTATGATAGACCAACCAATAAGGAAGATGAATAATAAGATAGATGTAGCAGGGTGCCTTGTCCGATAGGCTATAGAGCTTGGCTAGTTTGACATAGAATATCGACCTTGGGTAGCAATCAAAGCGTAGGTCATTGCTAATTTTATTACAGAATTCACTTATCCTCAAGAAGAAGAAGAGCCCCAAAAGGAGACATAGACTGTCCAAACTTATGGGTCCACCACCAAGAAGGCCGGAGGAAAAGGTGTGGTCCTCATAACACTTGAAGGAGAAATTATGAAGTACATAGTCAAATTGCAATTCCCAATAACCAATAATAAAGCCAAGTATGAAGCACTTTTAACAGGATTGAGTCTTGCAAGAGTCCTCGAAGCCAAGATGCTCATCGTCCAAGCCGATTCTCAGCTTGTAGTTAGCCAAGTAAAAGGAGATTATGAAGCAAAGGAGGAAAGAATGCAGAAGTATTTAAAGATCACCAAAGAACTCCTACAACACTTCGACAATGTCGAATTCCAGCATATTCCTCGTGCAAAGAATACTAAAGCTAATTTCTTAGCACGTCTAGCCTTGTCAGACAAACACGGCATATCTTCAGAGTTGTGCATGGAAACAAAGGAGCAGCCTAACACAAAGGGAAAACAGGTGATGAAGATACAAGAACAGGACGAATGGATGACTCCTATCATTCATTACTTGAAAGAAGGCCAACTCCTAGAAAACAAGAATGAATCACGAAAGGTACAGATCATAGCTGCTCGTTTCGTCCTTATTGACGACGCCCTCTACAAAGGAGGATACTCTCTCCCCTATCTCCATTGTGTCAACAAGGAATAAGCCAACTATGTACTTCGAAAGATACACGAAGGGGTCTGTGGTAACCACGCAAGAGCAAGATCTTTGGCAGGAAAAGCACTTAGAGCAGGATATTACTGGCCAATGCTACAAAAGGATGCATATGACCTCGTCAAAGCATGTGACCAATGCTAATGCTTTGTGAACGTCCAAACGAGACCAGGTGAGCCAATAACGCTAATACCCACTCTATGGCCTTTCGCCTAATAGGGGATCGAAATAATGGGACCACTCCCCATAGGAAGAAAGTAGTACAAGTTCCTCACCATTGCAATCAACTACTTTACGAAGTGGGTCAAAGCCGAGCCAACAATGATGATCACAAGAGCCAAGATTACCAGCTTTGTATGAAAGAACGTAATCTGTAGTTTCGGCATTCCAAACGTAATCATATCAGACAATGGGAAGCAGTTCGACAACCCCAAGTTTCAAAAATTTTGCCAAGATTTAGGCATAAAAAACCACTACTCTTCTCCAAGACACCCTAAAGCTAATGGCTAGAAAAAAGTGATGAACAGAAGTTTGCTCAAAATTATCAAAACTCGGCTTGAGGGGGCATGACCAGAAGAGCTACCTAACTTTTTATGGGTATACAGGACAACCACAAGAGTGCTATATAGGAGAAACATCATTCAGATTGACATTTGGAACTGAAGTCATCATACCAGTGGAAATAGGACTGACGAACATCCAGGTCAAAGTATACGAAGAGCAGAGGAACTACCAAGAACTCAACAATAATTTGGATTTGGTCGATGAGGAGAGAGATAAAGCTTTGAAATGGATGGAAAAGTATAGGGAAGCAATGGCTAGATACTACAACAAGAAGGTAAAGGTGAGAAGATTCAACATAGGTGATCTCGTCCTTAGGAAAGTCTCGCAAGAAACAAAGGAATCATCCCAAGGGAAGCTAGGCCTAGCATGGGAAGGACCCTACTAGGTCATTTGTCACTCCAGAGAAGAATCATACTACTTGAAGACACTTGATGGTCAAGTTCTACCTCATCCATGGAACATAGAACACTTAAAGAGATACTATTAGTAAGAATAGTCCCCAAGTATTCTAAAATGTTTACAGTATTTACTTTTATTTTTCTTCTCTTTGTTGTTATCTACTTTACATAGACGAAGGAATGTTTTGTCTTTTGATCAATGGAACATACGTAGAAGTACTATTCAGGAATTATACGTAGCAGATTCTTCCATCATGAACTATTGGTCCAATCGTCATTAATACATGATGTTGAAAAATATTAATATGTATTAACAAACACTACTCATGCATGAAATAAAGTTGTTAATACATAATAAGATCGTCATTCATACATGACTTAAAATAATGTTATTAATACATAACAAAATATTCATTCATACATGACTTAAAATAAAGTTATTAATACATGACAAGATCGTCATTCAGACATGACTTAAAAAAATGTTATTAATACATAACAAAATCGTCATTCATACTGACTTAAATGAAGTTATTAATACATGACAATATCGTCATTCATGCATGACTTAAAATAATGTTATTAATACATAACAAGATCGTCATTCATACATGACTTAGAATAATGCTATTAAAACATCATAAGATCGTCCTTTATACATGACTTAATAAAACTATTTATGTATATCAACATCGTCATCCAACAAAGTTATTAGCACATAACAAATTCGTCATTCATACATGATTCAAAATGAAGTCGTTAATACGAAACAAGTTTGTCATTTACACATGACCTAATAATACGTACAACTTCGTTAGGAATTATTTAGCACGTAGCCGCACTGTCATTCATAAAGACAGTTGCTAGACAGATACAAGGATAAAGATATTCATAAAGTATGCTCAAAATAGACGAGCTCGAAAGATTATCAAAAAAAAAAAAAAAAAGAATCGTTCGAAGAAGAAAGGCAAAATAGATAATGCTCAAAACAGTGAGCCCCAAAGTAATAATGTTTTTTCCTTACCAAAAAAATAAAAAAAGGAATTTTCAATGAAGGTTAAAGGGAGACGGATCTATTTGGATGCTATCACTACTTCTGTTGCAACTTTAGAAGGATGGTTTTCCAAGATCTCCCTTTCCACCTCTTCCATGTCTAGCTTGAAGAAGTCCAACTCTGGATGGTGTTTTGCCTAGTACTTACGGAAAAGATTGAAACTTTCTACGTAATAGTCGCAAAGCTTATCTAAGTACTCATCTGAAGCTTTGAACTTCTCCATTGCCTCTGAGCCAGCCTTCACAACCTTCAAAAAGGCCTTGTCAATTTGCTTGTTCTTCAACCTCGAAAAGGCCTTTTCAGTGTCAAGGATCTTCTCCAGAGTTTTCAGACGCTCTTTGTCCTTCCTACACTCCTCAGCAAGGGCAAAAATTTGGCTCTTGAGCAATTCATTCTCCGCAGAAAGGGACTCCACCTTGGACTTCGCCACCACATACTTCTACTCATAATCTAAGTACTTCCTAGAAATGTGAAAAGACTCTCCCAACACTTGTAAAGAACGAAGAGAGATGTTAAAATAGGGAATACACTGAAAGAAGAAGAAAAGCCCCATTCGCAGTTCATACCTGCATAACTTTATGCACATGAGAAGACATCAACTCATGAGGCGGCCTCATCCCCAGAGGTCTAAGATCATCAACTAATATCACTTCATGGGCTTTTAACACTGTAGCCCCTGCATCATCCCAAAAAGAACCTTTATCCTTTCCTTTGAGCTTGGGGGCATCATCAGTGATTAACTCCAAAGAGGAAGTAGGCGAGGATGGACGCTGAGGGACAACCTTCACAATAGGCGAAGTCACCATAGGGTCGTCCTTAGGTGGCTTATTGTCTTGTTGATGTTTCCTCATCAAAAGGCCACCTGTCAAACCAACTTTTGACTTCTTCTCTCGGATCTCAGTTAACTTTGCCTTGCTAAATCTAGTTGTCATCCCAATATATATATATATATATATAAAGCCAACGAATGTCTTTGGTTTTGCTTGATTCGAACCATCTCCGTCAAGCCATTGCTTACAGCCTTTTATAGTATAAGGACCTCGCCCCTACTCTCTAAGGCTTGCCACCCCTATCTATTAGATAAGCTCAAAACACTCCCACGACCCCTTGTCCTTGGCCTTCCATCATGGTCCGCCTAGTGAAGAGAAATAAGTACAAGTATGTGAAGTCTACCTAAATGATGATTCAACAAACTTACTCTTCTTAACGATCTCATCATTCCTTTGGACGTGCTAGGAAGGTTCTGGCCCAAGGAAATGTAGAAAAAGAGACTGAGGAGAAATGAGCTCATCAAAATCCCTGACCATCTTAAGATACTCTCTAACTTTCTCAACACGAGCATGGTACCTCCTTTGTAGACGAAGGGCAGTGAAAGCTGTAAAAAATGAAAATATTTACATAAGCATCACAAACATCCGGAGAATTAAGTGCATACAAATAAAATAAACTGGAGGACGCACCAGACATAGGAGTTCCCCAACTACGAAGCAGCTTGGGGCATCGTCTAAGCCTTCACCTGGAATAAACTCCCAACCATCGCCAGAGATGAAGAACAAATTGGGTTTCCAATCTCGAAGAGAAGAGGGGGAGTCAAGAACCAACCTTGAGCTATTACCCTATGGCTTAAACTCCCAATAGCCTGGGTCCTTGGATTTTCAAAGACGATGAAAGTATAAAAAATTGTCTATCCTAATGATGTCTCCATCATTAGCAGACATCTATATCACCATGCAACATATCACTATCCTCCACGAATTTTGTACTAACTAGGCTAGGGCAAGTTGTAAAAGGAAGAAAAGCTCCTTGATGAATAGATGAACTAGAAGAGCCCATTGACGAAGTTAGCTTCATAGAAACACATTTTGTCAGCATAAGAGTGACAGGCCCTATCGTCACTATCTGGTATCCTAATTTTTATAGAGGAAGGGAATTGGAATCTATCACTAATCCTTTTCTCGTCCTTCTCCTTGAGAGAACAATGTATACCCCAAGCCTTATGTGGAGTAAAAGGAGAAATAACTTCGAGGACACCACGATCCTCGGACGAAGACAAACCTGTCTTGAGCTCGCTAGACTTAACCTCACCTCCCTCTAACATTGTAAAAGATTGAGCTATTCCTACTGAACAATAAACTAAGGGAAATAGCATAATACACTTATAAGGATAGCTTCTTTCTATAAAAAAAAAACCCAACCCTAGGACGTTTCCTACCTATAACCCAAGCATACCACACAAATGAGCAAGGAAAAAAGAAACTGAAGGGCAATCCAACCTAACTGAAGAATAATCTACCATGAAAGAACAAAAGCAGGGGGAGGAGCACAAAAAACTTACTAGAAAAATGGAGAGGAAACGAGGAAAATTCAAAAGAGCTCTAAAGCAAGTGAAACGCCAAGGAAGAGAAGAGAAAATTGAACCAAAAATGAAAAGAAAAGGAGGGAAAAGACACGAAATGAGTGGGGATCATGAGTGAGAAAACTTAGGAAAACTAACACAATGAGGACATCTTGACTGTACACATGGCGTGCAGCAGACAAGACATCATTTCGCAATAAATGCATCGAACATGGAACACGAAGAAACGGACAAATATGTTCTCGTCTCGTCCTAAAGACAAGGATACAAAGAAGGGGGCAGCTGATGAGTCGAAAATAACACTGGATCGTCATTCCGTGTCTATGACGATCCAAACAAGCATTACGCATTTATTATGTACACTGATGATAAAAAGTAACAAATGGAGCAATGATAATGAGTGAGCTATGTACTCCAGAACTCCCATTCATTACACACTAGCCGTTGCCCATAAATGCCAGAATTCATTATCCATAAAGACGGGAAAACAACTATAAAAGAAGGGGACAACACAATCCAAAGGTACACATAAATACTCACCTAAAAACCACTCTGAGTCATTTTTCTATTTGAACCATTTTTCTCCATTTCTAGTTTAAGCATCAGAGTGTTTTTGGCAAATACCACACTGGTGTATTACACTTCTTTCTTAAGTTTTATTGCAGGCCTGGGCCATAGACACGACACACCGCAAGATCGTCCATCCGGTGAGACGAGGTCCTCAACTTGGTGATTTTTTGCATCATCACCATGCATATGCATTGGTTACAAGCTAGTAGCTTTTAATCGCTAAGATTGAGAATTGAAAAAAAAAAAATTCAACTATTGAATAAATAAAAGTGAAAGTGGTAAAAAAAAAAAAAAAAATGTGAGTAAAGCAGTAATTGAACTAGGAGTATTGCACCTGATCCTAATCCCTTAGGCTAGAATTACTTTGAAAAGTTTATCAGTTCCTTGAAGCCTTTTTATATTATTTAAATTAGTTTAAAAACATACCACAACAAGATTGAAGGCCTTAGAACATTTAATCAAACCGACTGTACGTTCTCCTCCCAAAAAAAAAAAAAAAAAAATCGACCGGTGATAGGGTGGGCTGCCTTCGCAATTTGGCCCAAATTTTCTTATCTTAGATTAAAGGAAATGAAATTAGGATTTCCATTGGGTCGTCAATCTAGTTTACTTGGATTCCCAAAAAAAGAAGAAGGCCTACTTTATTTGTTTTGCAAGGTATATAAGTGGTTTTAAATAAAAGGAACTTTGCTCGCTGGCCAAGGGCTAATTCTAAACAAATCATGAGGAAGCAGGTGTTTTGCTTTTCTCATTGAAACAATTTTTTTTTTTTTTTCAAATTTTGTATTTAAAAATTCATTTTTCTAGTTAATAAAAAATATTGAGAATTTTATTTGTATAATTCTAAATTTTTTGATTTATAACAACGGAATAAGCTTTTTTATTTATTTATTTATTTATTTAGTTTAGCTGTTTGCTTAGCTATCATGTCTGTCGAAAAACATACATGTTACTTGAATATTTTTTTTTTTTTTTTTGGTTTTATTTAAAGATTTGAGATTTTCAATCATTATTGTGTTTATTATAAATTTATCTAAGGATTTTCAAGATTATAGAAATCTCTTTTATTTTTGAATAGTCTTATTTATAACTTTTTTTTGGAATAAATATTTGTCAATTCGATAGCACACTAGCTTGGGATAAAATTAAAAGCTATCTTATTGATTATTAATGCTACTGTTTGTGGGTCCACCAAGTAGTAACCTTTTTTGGGCTTAAGTTAGCTTAATTGCTCAATTTGCTCGATAAGTTTTGACTTTTGGGGGTTCAGCTACAACTTCTTAGTAAAAAAAGAAAAAAAAAATTAGGGAAAATAATATGTCGAGAATATTTATAATACTTTCATAATAAATTAGTTGTAGCAAGTTATTATAGATTGTTATTTGTAAGTAAAAAGTATTTTCAATAGTATGTGTAAATTAAAATTAATAATAACTTACTACCTATTATTTGTTGTGAAAAAATAATACTAGAGGTCCAAATTATTTTATAAATTTTTTTATAAAATATTAATGTGGTAAATGATTATTAGTAAATGAAAAATTGATATTAATAATTGTCCTAGATGAAAACCAATAAGAGATTGACCATATTAACATTTTATAAAAATTGTATAAAATAGTTTGTAGTTGTGGTATTATTCGTTTTGTAAATATTGTAAAGGTAATATTTCTAAAAAAGAGTAGTATAAGATTAACTTTTGTGAGATTTTTTGCACAAAAATATTAAGTTTTCTTTATTGTTATTATGGATCTCATTCTAATTTTTTGTTGCAGTACTTTAAGAAAAAAAAATCTACTTTCAGCGAAAATATATATATATATATATATTCCACTAACATCTCTTGATGTTTGATCTAATGCAAATCAGGTTCAAGTTTTTTCAAAACTAGCTAATTTAGTCCCGAAAACCAATATAGTTCTTAAATAGATAGGAGGTGTTTGGATTTTGTGTTTTCAAGCACTTATCACTCAAAATCTATAGGTCCCACAATGCATGGCTTGTTTGGATGAGTTTTTATTTTTTGTTTCAATCGCTTATATCTCATCAAATTGAGTTATGAATTAGTCAAAATGAAAACAAAATTTTGGTTTTTTTGAATTATGAAAACAGAGTTATAATAGCATTTTTTAAATATATTCACACTGTGGGTCGATGTCTGTGTCTTGTCTTTTCCTCGCCAAACTAGCTCTTTTCTTTTCTTTCTTCTTTTTTCTTTTTTTCCTCTCCTCTTCCTCTTCCGAGTCTTTTTGCTGAATATTGCAAAAAATGAAGTTTATTTGTGATATGGGTACTGTTCAAACTTATTTGGGAAAATGAGAAGAGAAGTGAATTTCGGCAACACCAATGCCGAAATTCTGAGAAAAAGTAAGAGAGAGAAGAGAGAAATGATGTGACAGATGGAGAGAGAAAAAGAAATTTCGGCAATGATATTGCCGAAATTGGAAGATTAAAGAAAAAAAAGAAAAAAAAACTGAATTTTGGCCTGAGTAATGCTATGGCCACACGCTATTTTACCATATTTTTTTATAAATTGTTGTTATGGCCAATTTTTTACTGACTCTCATTAGTGCCTACCAACAACATCACTTTTTTATTTATCAATAATTACTCATTACATCAACAGTTTATGAATGTTTTTGTAAAAAAATTTGTAACTCTAGCATTTTACCAAAAGTGAATGATTAAAAAAAAAAAAAAAACCTTAATTGCGGCAATATAATTGCCAAAATTGGGATTGTTGTGAGATTAATGCAGCCACACTTTCTGGAGTAAAATGACAGAGATACATACTTTAGTCCTCCAAAAGTGTGGCTGTATTTTACCACAATCAAGGTTTTTATTTTTTATTTACTCCAATTTCGGCAATTCAATTGCCGCAATTGAGTTTTTTTTTTTTTTTTTAATCATTCACTTTTGGTAAAATGCTAGAGTTACAAAAATTTTTACAAAAACATTCATAGACTGTTAATGTAATAAGTAATTATTGATAAATAAAAAAGTGATGTTGTTGGTAGACACTAATGAGAGTCAGTAAAAAATTGGCCATAACAACAATTTATAAAAAAAATATGGTAAAATAGCGTGTGGCCGTAGCATTACTTTGGCCAAAATTCAGTTTTTTTTTTTTTTTTTTAATCTTCCAATTTCGGCAATATCATTGCCGAAATTTCATTTTCTCTCTCCATCCGTCACATCATTTCTCTCTCCTCTCTCTTACTTTTTCTCAAAATTTCAGCATTGGTGTTGCCGAAATTCACTTCTCTCCTCATTTTCCCAAATAAGTTTGAACAGTACCTATATCACAAATAAACATCATTTTTTGCAATATTCAACCAAAAGACTCTCCTCTTCCTCTTCTCTTCCCACACTACTCTCCTCACCATACCCATCTGCCATTAATAGAACTCATTAACTCTGTCCCGGTCTGTTACTCTAGCTGAAGCTCAAGTCTTCCTTCTTCTCTATTTCCGTCTCTATCTGGGCAGTGGGTCTCGTGATTCCGAGTTATGGGTCGTCATCTCAACGACACAGATGGTGGAATCTGCCAAGCTCTCTCTCCATCTCCTCGAAAAGATCAAGTTTGTTTATTTGTTTTTGTTTTTGTTTTTGTTTTTTTTCTATCTTGTAGGTGTGGAGTTCGGATTTGAGATATGGGTGTGGGGTTTGGATTTTTGAGATGTGGGTATGCGTGTGAGGTTCGGATCTGTGGTGTGGTTGTGGAAAATGAAAATTTGATTTGGGTCTGGCTAGAGAGAAAGAGTCTGAGATTAGAGAAAGCAGAGAAATGAGAAGAATCAGTCTAGCTAGTGAGAGAGTCTGAAGATTAGGGAAAAAGAAGTGAAAGGAGAAGAAGATAGAACTTAGTCAATCCGTGGGTCCCACATAAACTGAAAAAATTTGAGTTTTGGGAACGAAAACTATACGGGGTTGTGGTACCAAACATTCTAGGGATGTAACTTTGGAATTTTTAAGTGATAGGAGCATTCTCATTAAGGATGTCAAATGTCAAATATTTGGCATTTGATACCCCAAACTTTAAAAACACACCTCCATCAAAAGTTTCAAATGCCAAATATTTTGGTATTGATGAACAGTGCGGTCTCAAATTTGAGACCGACCTGTTCACCAATTGTAGAACTTTTATTGTTTTTTTAATTCAGGTGAGGGCCCACCTTTCTTTTCTTTAGTATTCCTGTATTTCTCTTTCCTATCACTTCTCTCTTTCCTCTTCTCTCCTCTCTGTCATGTGGTGGTGAGGTCTAATGGGTTTGGGTCTGATTGGATGGTTCGATAGTCGTGGGTGGTGGCGATGATGTTTCTTGGTCAGCGATTGTGGTCCGATGGGCATGGGTTGTGGGTCCAACGGTCCAATGGTCATGATGGAGGTTCGGCATGGGCGATGGAGGTTTCTTCTTCTTCTTCTTCTTCTTCTTCTTTTTCTTCTTTTTTTTTTTTTTTTCTTTTTGCTGTGGTTTGTGGTCGTGGTTTTGGTTCGACATGGGTCGTGGGTCATCGATCCTGGCTTTGTGTGTGTGTGTGTGATGAGTTTTGGTTCACTGATCTAGGTTTGGTTCCTGTGGGTTTTAGTTTGGCGTGATGGGTCTACTGATGAGTTTTGTTGGTTGTTTTTGTGATGGTTGGGTGGTGGTTGGTTGTGATTTTGGTGGATAGTTGTGGTTATACTTTGGTTTTTTTTCTTTTTCTGTTCTTCCTGCAAGGGGTTATGGTTGCCACAGTGGTGCCGTGACTTGTGGTGGTGGTGACTGTGGTGGGTTGTGGTTGCTACAATGGTGGTAGGGGTGGTGGAGGAGGTGGTGGTTGTGAAATGGGTGGGTGGATATGGTGGCCGGTGGCGCTGGGTTGTGAAAGAGAGACACAGAGGAGGGAGAGTCAGAGACAGAGAGAGGAAAAATTAAAAAAAAAAAAAGAATAAAAAATTATAAAGAAAGAATATTTAAATGAAATGTAAAAAAAAGAATAGAAGTTTTGATGGAGGGGATGTTATAAAGTGGGATGTTATATATTATAAAATTGGGATTTAAGAGGGTAAGAGCATTCGCATCAGTATTTGTATTTTACACATTTATTTTTACACTAAAAACCTACTTTTTCTATTTTACACTACCACTTTTACAAAACACCCACATCAGCTCATTTATTTTACAAGTTATTTCAATAAAATATTCATTCTTTCTCATTTTTTTATTATTTTCCTCAACTGACTCTTAATATACCGCGTTATCTCTCTCTTTTTTCATTTTTGCTGAACAGCTCTCTCTCTCTCTCTCTCTCTCTCTCTCTCTCTCTCTCTCTCTCTCTCTCTCTCTCTCCTCTCTACCTTTTCTCTTCTGCCTCTCTTCATTATTTCTCAAAAAAAAAACCCAATCAGTTCTTCACTAGCCGAACCGAGCTCCGGCGACCCACGAACGAAGTTTACGGCGACCCACGAACGAAGTTCATGACGACCTACACCGAGCTTCACGGCAACCCAGATCTGTCTCACCTGCTATCTATAAACCAAGCTCTGGCGACCAACAACCAAGCTCCAAAGCCCAGAACCAAGCTCCGGCGACCCAGATCTTTGTCTTTACCGGCCGATCCACGAACCAAGCACCACAAGCACCGATCAGTCTTCTCCGTTGGTTTGTCTGTGTGGGTTTGTTTGTACTGGGTCTATTTGTGTGGATGTGTTGTGTGTGGGTGTTTTGTGTTTGTGTGAAAAAAGAAGAAGATGAGAAGTGGTGAAGCTACTGAGGTTGTTAAGCATGGAGAAGAGAGAGAGAAAAAAGGAGCGAAAGAAATTAATAAAATAATTTATACACGAGCTACAATAACCGTGTAAATTTACACGGTTACTGTAGCTCGTGTATAATATACACGATTTTAGACATTTTTAGAAGGACTGATGTAGTGAATTTTGATGCAAAATGTGTAAAAACAGATTTTTTTTTTTCTATTTTACATGATTTTACATACACTGGTGCGAATGCTCTTACAACATTTACATCAGTTGGTGAAATTTTTTTTTCCATTTTACAAGTTTAAAGCTTATTTTTTCTATTTTACACATTTATTTTTATAAAACACTCACATCAGTTTGTCTATTATACACATTTATTCAAATAAAATATTCATTTCTTTAACCCAATGCTACAGTGCTACAGTGCCAGGTAAAGTCATGCTATAGTATCGGGGAGAGAGAAAAAACTATTAAAAAATGATATACACATGCTACAGTGCCCGTGTAAATTTACACGGGTAGTATAGCTCATGGATAATTTTAGAAGATTTTGCAAGATTTTAAACGGACTGATGTGGGCTGTGTTTGAACAAAAATGTGTAAATTTGAGTATTTTTTTCTATTATACACATTTATACACGAACTAATATGAATGCTCTAAATACTAAATTTTTTACAAACCTTGATAAGAATACTCTAAGAAATGAGTTATTGAGTAATAAGTGATAAGTGATGGTTTTTGAGTGATGAGTAATAGTATTTCCACCATTCAAATAGGGCCTTAAGTTTTTTTTTTTTTTTTTTTTTTTAAACTGTTTTAGGAACTAAATTGACTTTAGAGACTAAATTAGTTAGTTTTGAAAATTTTTGAATCTGATTAGCATTTACCTAAACCTCATATAATAGAATTTAGCTAATATATATATATATATATATAATGAGTAAAAAGTTAGATAAGCTATCCTACTCGGATAGCCTGTTTCTAGCGTAGAAAAAAAAACACACACAAACTTAACCATTAAGTTCAAGTCCATCAAAAAGAAAAAGAAAAAGACAAAAACTAATCAAGGACAAAGCAATAAAGCAATTAAAGAAGCGCTCCTTCATATAAAAAATTGGAGAATATACGTAAGACTGACACAGTGAGAGAGAGAGAGAGAGAGAAAAGAAGATGATGGAAAAAGAGAAAGAAGGAGAAAGGAGTGGTCCTACCTCCTGCGATGCGGACATTTCAGTATTACCAGAGGAATGCATATCGAACATAGTATCATTGACGAGTCCTAAGGATGCTTGCACAGCTTGTGCGATTTCTCCTATATTCCGTGCGGCTGCCGAGTCCAACGTCGTCTGGAAAAGGTTCTTGCCGTCCGATTATCAAGCCATCATTGCTCGATCATCAACATCATTGGATTCCTTGAACTTCTCTTCTAAGAAACAGCTCTACCTCAGCCTCTCTGATAACCCCATCTTGATCGACGACAATAAAAAGGTACTCTGTTGACAAACAATCCCATTATATTAATATTAATAACTTTTTGTGATAGTAATAGCGCACTTATTATTACTGCTTCACTTTATTAGACTTTCAAATGAGTAAAGTTGTGAATAATGTGTCTTTTTTTGGGAGTTACTCAATTACTGTCTTACTGAACAATTAATCCAGCTGAGATGTTTTTGTCTTTTTGTTTAAAATATCGAACTCTATAATAATACATTATTTGGTGTGTTTGGAAACAAGAGAAATAGAGGGGATTTCGACCAGGGGCCACAAAAAACAGTTCACCCATAAAGCTTCTTGTTCTTGTTCATACTTTATAAAGTCAGTTTTTCCCAAAATTTCACTCTCACAGTAAGCAACGCATGATTTTTTTTTTTTCTTTAACACTAGAGTACCAGATTAGTTAGCAGCTTACCATGAACTTTTCTTTTCAAACAAAAAAAAAAAAGAAAAAAAAGAAAAAAAGCTTACCATGAATCAATGCTTTTTCCCCTCGTAAACAATAAATTTTATGCTCTTCATGATTTGGCGCATCACCTGTTCATTGTTCTACTAAAATACTCCCACTTATTTAAAATTGCCTAATTGAACAATTTTATTTTTTTAATTATAAGTTAACTCAACAATTTTAAACAATTATAAGTTAACTCTCTCAGTGTGAAGAGAGTATAATTTATTTTTATAAACATTTGGGTCCGTTTGGTACGTGTGTTTAAACAATAGTTTTCAATTTTTTTGAAAATATATGTAGATGAAAAAACGTGTGAAAATATGTATAATGTTGTTTAAAAAATGGAAATATGTGTTTAAACTTGCGTACCAAACCGGACCTTAATACCGGTCCACCCAAAAATTGCCACAACTGAGTCTCGCTACATGGGTTTTTAATAATAATTTGATTAAGTAAAAAAATTATGTTAATGAGTAATATAATAAAAAAGGATTATAATGTTTTATGTAGCGGTATTACAGTAAATTTGTACAAACTATTTTTTCCATCCTTTCACCTTTCTTCTCAAATCTCAACCAAATAAAAAAGTTTTTCATCCCTTCACATTTTCACCCACAATCAAACACAAATAGAGGAAACTAAAATCTCTTATATCTTTTCACTTTTTCATCATTTATTTTCTATCCTCCCATTTTTTCATCTCTCTAACAAAACAGTCCCTCAGAGTTACTTAATGGAATGGCTACTGGTATGCTTAACTAAAAAAAAGAAAAATGAAAAAAAAAAGATAATAAGATTAAAAATGTCACACCCACGGGAGTCATGACAGACTACACATTGTTGAATGGATGGTACGCATAGACACTATTTGGTTAATGTCATAGTGAGATTTTCTATTTACGAGGAAGTGGTGTCAAAACCTTTGCCCAAACTATTATAAAGTGATATCAAATTTTTTTTTTTAAAATTGTCCATTAACAAATGTCCTAAAAGCACCATTAACGAGACCCTTTAACTGAATTGCTTAAAGCTTTGATTCTTTTATCTATTTGTTTTATTGAGTGGCCTGATCTTACTATTTTTATTTTGCAAGTGTCTATTTGCTGCAGCTTTTAGTTATGATGATTTTCAAGATTTAGAAGAATGCTAACTTCCTTTTTGATAGATGATTGTTTCGTAGTGTATCAAAAAATAGTTATTTGTGTCTTTTCATTCGTTGACAATTTTTTATAAAATTAAAATGTCGAACCATTTGTTATTCTAAATGGATGTTAGTTTGGATTTTTAAGAATTTTTTGGTTCATATTTTGGCTCCCTCGTAGAACTTTGGCTCTATCCCTGCACACGCTTAGGAAATAGTTAGCCCAAAAAAGCAATGAACACCCTCTTTAGTAATAAAAAATAAAAAATAAAAAGAAAATTCAAACATGTTGGAGGTGCTTCATTTCAATAGCTATAAAGAAGATTAACAACCAGGTAAGCTTGATCCACGTGGCCGGAATGAGATTGGCTAGGTTGGTTTAGCTATGGACTCTCAAAATTGTGTTTGGTTTGAATTTGTTACGTGAGCAGCTTTAATTTAGTTAAATAAGCGAACATAAGAAAGGAACCAAAAACAAAGAACAAAAGGAGCTGCTAACTCTTGAGATCAAATTTTGAAAGATTCCATTGAATGTATGCTAGTGCCAGTGAAAGCAACACCATGTTGAATAGATACAAATATATTTTTCATAAATTAACGATTGTCCCAAAAGTGTAAGTTATTAATAAATGATAAATTTAATTGTTTAGCCATAGTTCCAACACCTATCTTGCGTGTGAGCCTACACTTCGACTTATTAAATGGGGTTTAATACATGAGATTTTTAACATTTTAAAGGGCAGATTGAGTGGGGACAGGATTCAACTGCTTGATAAATTACTCATTGTTTCAAAAGTTTGAACTCTTAAGAAATGATGAATTTAATATTAATTTCAACCTTCTGTGCTCGTCTTCTTTCTTTCTTTCTTTCTAGCTATAAGAAAGTACAGAGAACCAAGAATGGGAAAATAGGAAGCTTGAATCAGAGAGAAAGAAGAGAGACTTCGAATCAAGAAGTTTAGTGTATTTCCTCAACTAAATGAATCTGTACATTGATCTGAGACTAAATACAGAAAGCAGAGCAACAAAAATATCCCACATTATACGGAATTAGTTACTGCACGTGTTCTGGTTAGTTAAGTCACGTGTGAAACAAATCTCACTAAACTACAAGTCACTAAACTACAGCATATAGTTAAATTACAATCAAAACTACAAAACCAAGCTGTCGTTTATCTTCACATTTACATTACTGGACTGCTACCTTCTTCTACTTCATTTCTTCTCTTGATTTCTGAACTAAATCACAGTTTTGATACGCCCCTTCAAGATGAGAATCAGGACTGTGAATATTCACAATGTTCATCTTGACAAGTAAAGTTCTCAATTGTTGACCACTAAGTGTTTTTGTAAGTAGATCAGCTAACTGTGAGTGAGTTGGAGTGAAAAACAGCCTTATGACTTTGTCTTCAACCTTATCTCTGACCAAATGGCAGTCTATCTCTATATGTTTGGTCCTCTCATGAAACACGGGATTCTCACCAATATATATAGCTGCTTGATTGTCACAAAACAGCATTGCAGGTTTTGGATGATACACTTCTAAATCCTTCAACAAGGCTAATATCCAAGACATTTCACACACAGTCACTGCCATGGCTCGGTATTCAGCTTCTGCAGATGATCTGGATACTATGGATTGCTTTTTAGATTTCCATGAAAGTAGAGAGTTACCCAAAAAGACACAATAACCAGTGGTTGATCTTTTGGTGTCAACACAAGATGCCCAATCCGCATCAGTGAAGGCCTTTAAGTGTAAATCTGATGTTGATGACAACAAAATGCCTTGTCCAGGACTTCCCTTGATATACTGTAGAACCTTATAGGCTGCATCCAAGTGTGGCTTCCTTGGTTTTGATAGGAATTGACTCAGTTTATTTACTGAGTATGTGATATCTGGTCTGGTAATGGTTAAGTATATTAACCCACCAACCGGTCTTCTATAAATGCCAAGATCAGGTAGCAGCTCTCCATGGTACTTACTTAATTTTAAGTTTTGCTCCATAGGGACTCTGCTAGGCTTACAACCTGTCATGCCTGCATCTTTGAGTACCTTCAATGCATACTTCCTTTGGCATAAGGAAATGCCTTTGTCTGATCTTGCCACTTCAAGGCCAAGAAAGAACTTCAATTTTCCAAGATCCTTCAATTTGAACTCTTGATCCAAGAATACCTTGAGTTCTTCAATAGCTTGAACATCATTGCTGGCTATGAGAATATCATCTACATAGACCAAAAGTGCTATGAATGACTGATCAACCTTCTTAGTAAAAAGGGAGTAATCTGATCTTGACTGTTTGAATCCACATTTGAGAATAGTGGATGAAAATTTTAAATACCACTGCCTTGATGCCTGTCTAAGGCCATACAAGGATTTGTTGAGCTTGCACACTATGTTCTCCCCCTTGCTGTGGAACCCTGGAGGCAGCTGCATATAAACCTCCTCATGAAGCTCTCTATGAAGGAAAGCATTATTAACATCAAGTTGAGTTAAGTGCCAGCCCCTCACAGTAGAAATGGCAAGCAAAGTTTTGACTGTGGTCATCTTAGCAACAGGAGAAAAGGTTTCAGTGAAGTCTAAACCCTCCTGCTGTGTGAACCCCTTTGCTACCAGACGAGCCTTATACCTTTCCACTGTGCCATCAGCTTTATACTTCACTCTATAGACCTACTTGCATCCAATGGCTTGTTTATGAGATGGTAAGGGAGTAAGTGACCAAGTGTGGTTGGATTCTAATGCATCAATCTCAGCAGCCATTGCAGTTTGCCATTTGGGATCTTGGACAACCTCTTGGTAGGAATGTAGTTCAGAAACAGCAGTGATAAGGGAGCAAAAATGGGCATATGATGGAGATAAAGTGGAAGAACCAATGAAATTTGATAAAGGGTATTTTGTACTTGAGGTGTGGAGTGAACCAGACTTGATGGCATGATTGGAATGTGCAAACTGATCATTAATAGCAGTGCTGCATTTATAGTCTTACAAATAGGAAGGAGGCTTAGACACTCTAGTAGATTTTCTTAGAGATGGATTTGAAGGAAGAATAGTAGGATCCAAGATGGAAGGTCCAGAATTTTCTATAGAAATAGGTGGAGGAAAGACACAGGGTGAAGAATGTGATTTAGCAGGTGATGGAGAATTGAGTAAAGGATTTGAAGGTGAAGTAGCATAAGTGGGTTCAGGATTGGACTGACTTATGGTAGTATCAGAATGTGATGGAGAAACAGAATCAAATAAGGCAGATTGGGAAGTAGTAGAAGTATCCAAGGGAGGAAAAAGATGAGGAAAGGTGATATTGGAGTGAGGTGAAAAAGAGTAAGTGGATGAAATGAAGGGAAAGACAGTTTCATGAAAGGTAACATCCCTGGATATAAAGATTTTCTTGGTGGCTAGATTAAGCAGTTTGTAACCTTTGACACCAAAAGGAAATCCCAAAAAAATACATGGAATTGATCTAGGATCAAATTTTGATCTGTTGTGAGACAAGGTGGAAGCAAAACAAAGGCACCCAAACACCTTTAAGTGAACAAAAGAAGGGGGTTTGTTATAAAGTTTCTCAAAAGGGGTTTTATTTTCCAAAATGGAAGAGGGTAGTCTATTGATGATGTAAACAGCAGTTAAAACACATTCACTCCAATAAGCAATGGGCACATTAGACTGAAATTTTAATGCTCTAGCAATGCTTAAAATGTGTTGGTGTTTCCTCTCCACAACAGAATTTTGTTGTGGAGTGACAACACAAGAGTGTTGATGTATAATTTCATGATCAGCAAAGAAATCCTTAAGGAAAAACTCATGAGCATTATCAGTTCTAAAGGCTTTAATATTAGTGTGAAATTGTGTTGAGATCATTTTGTAAAAGGAAATCAGCAGGGGTCTAGTTTCAAATTTTGACTGCATAAGATAGACCCATGTTGATCTTGTGGCATCATCAACAATGGTGAGGAAATATTTGAAACCATTGTGAGTAGATTTTGCAAAGGGACCCCAAACATCACAGTGAATGAGGTCAAAAGCATTAGCAGACAAATGATTGAGAGAAGGGAAAGGAAGCCGTTTGTGTTTAGCAATGGGACAAATGGCACAATCTTTATTACTATGTATAGTGTTTACATCAGGAAGAATATCACATAGAGCCTGAAGTTTGGCATCAGAAACATGACCTAGCCTAAGATGCCAGAGATAGGACTTTGTGGTTACAGGAACATCCACAACATTATTTGCAAAAAAATTGAAAGCAGAACCTAAGAAAGATGAAACAGCTGTGGCAGATTTGCAAGATTCTGAAGATTGCAGCAGATAAAGGTTATGATGCAGCTTACCCACTCCAATCGTTTTCCAACAAGAAAGGTCCTGTATAAAACACATATTTGACAGAAAAATGAAGCAACATGACTGGCTTTTAGTTAGTTGACTAATGGAGATTAAGTTGAAAGTGAATGAAGGAACATAGAGGACATTTTCAAGAATCAAACTAGAAGTTATTTGAATAGTTCCTATGTGTGTGACAACAACTCTCTCACCATTTGGCAGTTGAACAAAATTGGTTACAGAACTAGTAATTTTAGTGAACAAATCAATAGAATGGACTATGTGATCTGTGGCACCTGTATCAAGAATCCAAGTGTCTTGACTGAATGTGTTTTTGTTTGAAGGATTGACAGCAAAAATAGAGTGTTGCATGCTTAAACAAATTGAAGTTTGTAAAGGATCATCTGAAATACCTGAAATGGCAGCATTTGCTGTGTGAATGGCTTCATCAGAATTGCTAGAACTTGATGCATGAGAATTCAACATAGACATCAACTGCTGATACTGTTCTTGAGTGAAAGAGAAGTTGTTCTGCTGGTGCACAGCCTCACTCTGAGTTTGATCACAATTCATCATGACTTGATTAGCCATAGGAAGCCTTCCTTTTTGTTTGTATCCTGGTGGAAATCCAACAAGTTTATAGCATTTCTCCTTGACATGCCCAACCTTCCCACAATAGCTACACATAGGTCTTCCCTTTCCAACATTCCCTTTGAAATTCTTGCCAGGAAAAGAATTCTGATTGAAGAGTTGATTCTGGACAGCTAGGGCAGTGGATTCCACTGATGGATTGGCATGAACATTAGAATTTCGTTGCCTTTCCTCTTGGATCACCAAAGAAAAGGCTTTATCCACAGATGGTACAGGCTCCATCATGAGAATTTGAGTCTTGACTTGCGAGTAATACTCATTCAATCCATTTAGAAATTGCATGATTGAGTCTTGGTGGTAAAGACACATGATCTTCTCATTCACACCACAAGTACACTTTTCACATGAACATGATGGCAAAGGCCTCAGATTCAACAGTTGATCCCAAGAAGCTTGGAGATCAGTGAAAAAGCTTGTCACAGTAGAATCTCTCTGCATTACAGTGGAGATTTGCTTATGAAGTTGAGAAATCCTTGGTCCATTTGCTTGAAGGAATCGATTCTTGAGAGCATTCCAGACCTCAAAGGCCGTGTCTCTGTAAATGACACTGGCAGTGATATGAGGTGAAACTGAATTCAAGATCCACGATGAGATCATTGAATTGCATTTGGACCATGCCTTTTTCTCAAGAGGTGTGATTGCCATCGATGCAGTAATGGATCCATCTACAAATCCGAGTTTACTCTTAGCATCTAGAGCCATCCTCATTGCTTTGGCCCAATTAGGGTAATTATCCTCAGTGAGAGGTTGAACAACCAGGATCGCACCAGGAGATTCACCATGGTGTAAGAAAAATGGACTTCCAAGATCTTCCAATGGAGAAGGTTCTCGTGTAGAAGAAGATGAAGTTGTATTTGACGCCATTGATGAGGGGTCAAGCTCTGATACCATATAAGAAAGTACAGAGAACCAAGAATGGGAAAATAGGAAGCTTGAATCAGAGAGAGAAAGAAGAGACTTCGAATCAAGAAGTTTAGTGTATTTCCTCAACTAAATGAATCTGTACATTGATCTGAGACTAAATACAGAAAGCAGAGCAACAAAAATATCCCACATTATACGGAATTAGTTACTGCACGTGTTCTGGTTAGTTAAGTCACATGTGAAACAAATCTCACTAAACTACAAGTCACTAAACTACAGCATATAGTTAAATTACAATCAAAACTACAAAACCAAGCTGTCGTTTATCTTCACATTTACATTACTGGACTGCTTCCTTCTTCTACTTCATATCTTCTCTTGCTTTCTGAACTAAATCACAGTTTTGATACTAGCAGAGCTTTTTCTTGGACAAATTGAGTGGAAAGAAATGTTACCTTCTCTCTGCAAGGGACCTGTCCATTGCATCGGGTCACAATAATATGCATTGGCTATGGTTTCCTCTAGCTGAATCCAGGTCTCTATCTAAACCCTAGCCTGTCCCCTATGTATGTTATACTTTTTTTTAATTATTTAATTTAAGGCTTTTTATTTAATTCTTATTATGTACATATAAAAATCAAACAGGTTTCGAAAGGTAGCTGAACTTCATCATGTGCGGTTGTTTGATATCTGTGGCAAGATGAATACTTCAATGCTGTCTCCGAAAACAAACTATGTCGCTTACCTTGTGTACAAGTTGAGGAGGAAAACTCATGGGTTTCATCGATTTCCTCCAATGGCTTCAGTTGGAACTACTGAAGGAGTTGAAGATTGTAAACAAACTGTTTGTTTGAGCAGGCCTAAAAGGGAGCCAAGGAAGCAGAACCCTCTACTTCCGAAGTGGAGAAAAGATGGATGGTTTGAGAGTAAGTTGGGTGAATATTTCAATGAGGGAGGAGAAAATGATGAACTGCAGATTAGACTTATGGAGGTAGAAGCTGGTACCGTTAAGTCTGGCCTCATTGTTGAAGGGATCGAGATTAGGCCTACAAAGGGTTGATAAAAATTGTTTTATTTTTTATCACTTTTAGTGGCAGCAATACACTAAATTGCAATACTTTCTAACTTTTATTGTGTCTTAATTTTGTGCTAAACTTCAACCTTACTATTAAAACCAATTTAGTGTCGTAATTTTGTGCTTTATAGACTCCAGTAGCCATATAATTCTCCTAATTCGGGCCTGCACTTCTTTTCTATTTTATTTCCTCGAACTCTTCTTAGCCCTTGTTCTCGAGTTTGGTTACTAGATATTTAATTATTTATGCTCTTCTGTTATTGGTAGAACCATTAGTCCCAAATTTCTACCAATCTAGTAGTATAATGGTAAAAACAAAGCATTAGACTACAGCCAATGAATCTAAAGCCACAAAATTTTTTTACTAAATATTTCCCAGCAGTTGAAGTGGCAAGTTGATAATGATAGATGACAAAGTATTGTCATTGCTAGAAGAGAGTCCAGATCAAAACTTATCAGCTTAATTGTTGTGAAAAATTGTTATTATAGCATTAATCCACTGTACCTCACCTGCTAATCTTCACATCAGCATCAACATAATCATCTAAGTATTCAGAGACACAAAAAGTAATTGCACATCAGCATATTAATATTAAGAGCAATTAGTAACTATCTACCAAAAAAGAGCCAGAAATTGTGGCTCCACATCAGCTGCATCTTAATATTAATAGCCACAAAAATAGTTGAAATCAACTATAATATTAGGTTAAATTAATTCGATACTAAACATGCTCCTATTAAAAGCTAGTTGAATTATGTTTTTCATCTGAAAACATTTCTCTTTCTCTGCAATTCTTTGATTTAACATTTTATTTGTGTTAACATTGGATTTTTATTTGTTTACATTTTGGGATGTAAGAGGAAAGATGACGTGCTACTCTGTAGACAATAATGAAACTAATTTTATGTGATTTAAACATTTGAAACCATAAAATTTTAAAACTTTTTGATAATCATATAATTTTAGAACTTAATTCTAAATTTCCGTGTATTGCAAAGGTTAACAACTAGTTATGTATCTTTACTCAATGGTAAAAGGTTGCTAAATTTATCATATCTTAACAATTTAAGTTTTTAAAACAACTGACAATTTATTATTGTAATAGAGCAAGAAGTCTTGGGTTCAAACTATATATCTCTACCTTAACGGGACAAGCTGCAATTTACTAGTGGCTTGATGGAAAGGATTGTGACCAACCCACATTTACTTCCTCAAATCTTCTAATTAGACAGCACTTCTTGAGAGATATACAATCTCTCACTTTTTGCATGTCATTACACATTGGCTTCTTAGTGATTTGTTTCATTGTTGCACGTCTTTATTGTCAAACTTATCTTTTCCTCTGTCCCATAGAAATTTTTGCAGCTAGCTCTCTGTCAGGAGTAGTTTCATCCACGATCATGTCAACTTGCGATTCACGCTGCTTCAATGTTCGACCAAACTTTTGCTCAAAAAAAAAAAAAAAAAAAATCGACCAAACTTGCATTCCTTTTTGGTGTGGCCCCTGGGCCACAAGCGAAAAATCTGTGACCTTTCATTCAATCATTCCAGCAGATAATTCTAGAGCTGTAAAAATTGGACTAGTTCATAAACCTGAAGGAAAAATTTTCACCCAAATTCAAGCTTTTAACTCAAAGTAAAAACGGGTTGATCCATGACTTGATTCATTATGTCAAGTCAACCTACATAACCTGTGATACTGTGACTTAGCCAGTTTTTTAAACTTTCTTTTGTTGTTATCATGCTATTCACATACATAATTTATCATGCATTGAAAACTGTGGATGATTCCAATTTGTTTTCATTCCATTATTCTCACTTTGTCAAAGACTTGGATCTATATGCATTTATGAATACATTAATGAGGAAAAATCTAAAATAAAGTTGCTTAATACCCATTAAAGTTCCAAAATCAAGAAAGAATATCAACTACAAACGCAAAAGGAAATGCGAAAATTAGATTTAGCTGCCCTATCTAAAATTATAAGTTTGACATAAGTTGGTTGCAAGTTTGGTAAGCTGCAGTTTATTTAGATTAATGCTTTTGAATTTTACTTTTTTTTTTTTTTGGCCTCTGTGTTTGTGAAAAGAAAAAGAAGTTTTATGGGCCCCCCAGTTTGACAGTCCCCGTCATACCCACCCACAGTACCTTCATATTTTTAGTTGGCATGGTACCCACTTACATCTTAACCGTTTATTTCACTTTGTTTTAATCCTAACCGTTAATTTAATTTTAATGAGACACACTAGTTAATTTAAATCAATTTTTTTTTAAAAGAAAAAAAGAAAATCTAAAAATCATAGGCTTCGAGAGTTCGAGCATTTGGAGTTGCTGTGGATTGTGTCAGTAGTAACACTTTGCCTTGGAAGGTTGTCAACTTTGTCGTGATCACCAGAGGTCTAAATTCTAAATTTCATCACTGATATTAAAACGGTGAGTTTTGGAGGTCAGCAATGATATTAAAACGGTATATTGGCTAGTAATTAAATGTGCTTGAATGGATTGGATTTAGTTGTAATTTTTTGAAAATGAGATAAAGTTTACTTATAAAATTGATTGTAATTTAAGGTTACAAATTTACTCAATATCATTAACATTACTATATATTGCGAAAATCTAATCGTTGAATTGCATGTTCTTTACGCTCTTAATACTTATGTAAGATTTTGTGCCAATCGGATATTATTTACTATAAGACCTATAAGATTATATTTTATGCATAATTTTAAATTACAAAAACTTCCAATTTAAATAATTTATTGATAACATAGTTATTAATTTTTAATTTTCTAGAAATTTTGTGAGGATGAAGGATATAAGAAGAAAATGTAATTCAATTGTGGATTTGTCAAAATTTACCTCTTATAAAAAGATATTGAGTAAGGTTGTTGTAGTATTAAGCATTTAGCCTACAACCAATTTTGTAACTAAAGTTTGTCCTTAAACAGGACCTGCCATGGAGCCAAGCTAGCAAGACTTGATTGTACTGCTGCAGCATCACCCTCCTCTTCCCAACCAGAGAAAAGATATGGATGGTTGGAGATTGAGTTGGGTGAATTTTTCAACGAGGGAAGAGAAGATGATGGATTGCGTATTAGTCTTAAGGAGGCAGAACCTGGTAGGTGGAAGGCTGGCCTAGTTGTTGAAGTGTGGCATTATGAGACACCAAATTTCAATTCTGTAAAATTTGTATCGTATCAGTATTATGCTTTATTGTCAAAAATTTTGAACATCTAGAGTATAGTATTAGTAGATCTCTGCATTTGGTATTACATTTTAAACAACAGTTTTCAAGGCACTTACTGAGGGAAAAAAGTAAAGAAGTAAAGAAGTTGAAAAATTGGTAGCGATAGCCTAGAATTTAGGAACCTGTCTTCTTCAAAATGATTTTGTTAATTACCTGAAGAAATAACAATCATTGATTTATTTTATTTGCAGCTCTAGTAAAGCTTGAATTTCACTAAATCCATCTTGACTCAATAATACATTGTCCAACTAGGATGTATATATATGGAAAAAAAAAAGTTTTAGATAATTAAGTTAAGTTGTGTAGAGCATGTTGGGGAGATAAACACATTGGAGATTTTTGAATAATTAATATAATGTGCCTAAGCCCAAAAGGCTTAGACATTTTGGGGGTGCAGGACTTCGCTATAAAATTATTTAAAAAGCCTATTAAGATCTATGGCAGTGCAGAATGGAGGTGGAGCTGTGTGTTATGTGTATATCTTACTATTTCCTAATATTCGTGTAAATCTTACTATTTGGATTTTTGGAGTGTAGTAAAGATCATAAGTCCTTCAGGGTGATAGGTTGCTATCACCAAGTATGATAACTTCAGGCTTTACCGATTGCAATATTTTCATAAATTTTTTTTTTCCACTTTCATTTTTGTGTAGCATCCATGATTGTTCAATTATATAATCCGACGACCATGCTAATATATTAGCCTCAGCCCAAATCAATCAATCTATAATCAATAACATATACTGTATAATCCGAAGACCATGGACTTTTTGTTTTTTTTTTTTTTAAATTACTATTTTGATAAAAATTCTATTAATAATGTTTGAAATAATTTTAAAATTTGTTATTATTTTTTCTAAATTATTTTAATTTATATTTACCATAATATTTAGTTTTAAATAATAATAAAAAATTGTTTTACACGATAGGTTTTTGTAGGAGCTTGGGCCCAAGTGACCAAGAACAGCCCATGTGGCCAAGTCCCAACACTCAGGGGACATGATCAGTCCACTGAAAAATGTGCAGGAGTTTAAGGATTAGTGTTCGGGTCAGGTTGGGCCCAATACTAATTAATAAGCTAGAGGGAAGTTGGCAAGGGGATTGTCAAATTTAGGTCGGCAATCGAACATTGTCAATGCCTTTGGGAAACTCACTACCAAACACTATTTGGCATCTAGAACATGTTCCAAGAGAATTTTTAGAAGGCATGATGATTCTCTTAGGATTCTGGCAAAAGTGGAAATGTGTGTAAAGTGGTGAAATGGTAATGATGAGTACTTCCCTAATGGGATACTATAAAAGGAATAGTTAGGTAAACAAGAGAGGCTGGTTGAAAAACATTGAGAAAAATGCTAGGAAACAGAGGGAAACACCGGAAAAAATGGGTAGATACCAAGAAAGGGGGAATTACAGGCAAAGGGAGAGGGAGTGTAAGTGAAGAAGGAGGGAGAAGGATACAACTTGGACTATCTAAGTGAAGCTTGGAGCTCTACTTGTAGGATTGCAAGAAAGCCCACAAATAAATAAATTGGGGCCCCAACACTTCATGTAGTGTTACAGCCTAAAGAGGTTTGGGGACCACAGTTTCTATTGTATAACTTATTGTAATTTTCTTTTATTTATATTCATTACTTTATTATTCAACTTTGAATATATTCATGAAAATTTCCTTATGTTTTATAGATAAAATTTAATTGATTCGTATATGGAGAAGTTATACATATTGTATTTAAGCATGTCGTGTAATATTTCAATATGTAGAATATTAATTTTAACATTAAAATGATAAAATTACATAAATTCAATGAATCTTAAATCTACTACATCATATTGACAAAAAAGATAGAAATTTAATTGTTAAATTCATAGTTTTCTTGATGATAGAGGCTCTTGAAAAATCATTTTACCATGGAGTAGTCAATTTCTTATATATACACACTAGTAATTTAGTTTTGGATTAAGATCAGACGTCATACCCTATTCGCTATTGCTATCAATGATTGAGATTGAAAAAAAAAAAAAAATTCAATCCCAACCCTAAAGAAAAAGTTTTAAAAAAGTGAATAAGTAAAAAAAAAATTGTGAGAGAAGTAAGAGTAATCATCAGAGTGACAACTTGTCACATAATTGCGTGAAATTTGGTGACAAAAAGGGAAATGATGTCATTGGTAACAACTCATGCCTTTTGGGGATGACCAACGCCACCTTTGGGCCAAATTCCTTCATTTAGGCTCCAAAATTCTCCTTTTTGCCTTTTTTTATTTTTATTTATTATTATTATAATAATTTTTGTTTCCTTTATAACTTTTAATTTAAAAGTTTGAATACAGTCCTGTCTGTTCTAAGGCGTCTCTTAGAGACATTAGTTTTAATTTTGCAATTATCTTAATTTTACTCATTTTTAGGACGTTTTGCTAGCCGCCTTAGAATTTCTTTTACTATTTAAAAGCATGGTAAATTTCAAGACAATTTAGATTCCATTTAAAAAAATATAGATGTTTTGTTTTTCTTTTCTTATGGATTCTAGAATGTATCACCTTGTGGATTTAAAGAACTCCTCATAGATTTGAGACTATCTTCTTGAAGTAGATATGTTTGACTTTTTTTCCTTGTTGTGGCTTCCATGCCGCATCATTTATAATTATAAAACTTAAATCTTCCACCTCATATTGTCAAGAAATTTGGAAATTTAATTGTTAATTTTTATGAAAAATCCGAAATTTAATTGTTAAATTTGTGGTTTTCTTGATGATAGAGGATCCTGAAAAGGCATTTGAGTATAGACTAGAGTAGTCATTTTCTGATCTTTTCCTAGTACCCACACCAATAATTTATTTTCCTCTATTGTTGCACTTTTTCCATCTTAATAGTAATTTTTTTAAGAATGTTTGAGTTATGTTACTCATTTTAGAGTGTTTAAACACTGAATTTAGAAAGCTCCGCATACTAGTTTTCAAATATCAACATTGCTTAATGGCACAATTGTAAATATCTTTAAAAAGTGGGACCCTTGGATTTGACAATACCCAACTTTGCTTTCTCTTTCCAAACTTTTCTTTTTCCTTTTTCTCAGATTTGACAATACCCACAGATTCATTCTTCTTCTCTTTATTTATTTATTTATTTTTTTCCTTTTTCTCTTGCACGCTGCCACTCTCTCTTCTTATTCTCTTTCTTTTTTCACTTTTTTTTTTTTTCCTCTTTCTCTCTTGTATGCTATCTTCTCCTTTCTTTCTTTTCTTTTCTTTTTTCTAAATATCCTAGTTGATGGGTTTATGTTTTGATCTTCTTCTTTCTTTCTTTCTTTCTTTCTTTTTTTTTTAATACCCTAGTTGATGGTTTTTTTTTTTTTTTTTTTNATTAGTAAATATCAATTAAGTTACAAAACTTTTATAGAATTTATTAAAGAAAAATGTTATGTACACAATATTTTCACTACAAATTTTTGATGGTTTGTTGTTACTGGTTTAAATTTAAACCCTTACTAAAATTACTTTTTTTTTTATCACCAATAACAACTAGTAATAACCTGTATATTAGAATTTGTTGTGAAAATATTGTGAACATAAATTTCTTTTTATAATTTGAAAAGTTATTGGAGGGTAAAAGAACTTACCTGGATATTCAATGGTAAGAGGCTTCCGACAATAATGGACAAGTTTGGTGTGGGTGCTGTGAAAGATGTTCCATTCACCGTCATATCCAATTGAAGCCATGACTCAAGACTCAAGCCATGAGTCAACAAAAAGCTTCCACGAAGCTGAGGTTCAATTCCATTATTTCCATACAAACTTGAAAATAACTTTTGCCTGTAAAGTCATCCCTATTTTTGTTTCTTTGTAAGAAAAATTGATCAATTTCTTCATCAATATAAGAATACCATTTTTTATATATTAACAATTGAAATTAAACAGATAAAATAATCAACAATCATATTATACGTACTAAACAAAAATTTCTTCCATCAAACTTCCTTTGTTTAAAATTGATAAATATACCTTATTGCCACATCTACTCTCATGTCCAATCCTAATTACATCTTCTTTCAAATCATTCCACCACATCAGTAAACTTCACGTTGTGGTAGTAACATAGTGCACGAGTAACACACTTAGACTCTTCATTGCATATCTTGCAAAGGGTGTTAGACAAAATATGTGGTGTAAGGTCCCAAATAAATTAGAAGATGGAATTGTATGATATTAGATTAGATTTATAGTTATTGCACTTAATAATAGGTAATATTTTATAGTCATCCGATAACTAAATTGAAAAATCAATGGGTTAAAATCCAAAAGTGCATGTATATGGTTTATAATTACTTGATCATTTAACTGTTTTATTATTTACTATTGGATGCAAAATAAATAGTATGCTCAGAAAATATTTTTCTTCCCGTGATTTAATAAGAAATAAAAAATAATAATAATGAAGCAAATAAACAAATCAATAAGGTAGATTAACTATTAAGGTCTTTTTGCTTCTCTTCTAAAGGAAAACGTCTTTTGCCTAAAAAGCTATTCAGGCCTTTTAGCAGGTTGCTTGTAATTAAGGGGTGATAGCTATTAATCTTTTGAAGAAGCAAATTGGAAAGAGAAACAGTAATTAAGGTATTCAATAAAATCTTTGCCACGTGTCAAAAAAAAGAACATGCCTTTTAGGTTACTTAAGAAAAAACCTGTGAAAAAAAGAAAAGAAAAAAAAAAATGATGCTTACATGGTAGGAATTTATGGTCTTGGGGGAATAGGTAAGACTACGATCTCGAAAGCTGTTTATAATAAAATTGCTAAACGGTTTGAAGGAAGTTGTTTCTTAGAGAATGTTAGAGAAAGGTCAAAGATATATGATCACAAAATCTGACTACAAGAGACACTTCTTTGTACGATCTTATGAGATATAAATTTGAAGGTGGACAATGTCTTTGAAGGTACCAATTTGATAAAGGAAAGACTTCGTAGTAAGAAAGTTCTTTTAATTCTTGATGATGTGGGTGACTCAAAAGAGGTAGAAAATTTGCTTGGAGAATATAACTGGTTTGTGTTAGGACAAATGTATCACACACTTCATCAATATAAGAATACCATTTTTTATATATTAACAATAGAAATTAAACAAATAAAATAATCAACAATCATATTATACGTACTAAACAAAAATTTCTTCCATCAAACTTCCTTTGTTTAAAATTGATAAATCTACCTTATTGCCACATCTACTCTCATATCCAATCCTAATTACATCTTCTTTCAAACCGTTCCACCACATCAGTGAACTTCACGTTGTGGTAGTAACATAGTGCACGAGTAACACTCTTAGACTCTTCATTGCATATCTTGCAATGAAGAGTCTAAGTGTGTTACTCATGCACTATGTTCTTAATTGAATTTGTGTGATTGAATTCGTGTTCTTGGGTCTGATTTTCTGAGTCTATGTTCTTGTGTTCTTGTGTTTTTAAATTTGAGTTTGTGTTTTTAAATTTTCTTTTTTTTATTTAGTTAAAATTTACAAATTATTTAAAAAAAAATATAGATGCTAACGTGTCAGGGTGATGTGGCATTTTTTATAATATTTTAATTCTTCCGGCTGCCACCTCAGCAATTTTCGACGGTTGACTGACGGAAAGGACCAAAATGGAACGCGTTAATTGGTTTAGGGACTAAAAGTGATAAAATTAAAATGTAGGGACTAAAATGGAAAAAAACCAAAATGTAGGGACTAAAAGTGCATTTACGCCACTTTTTTATTATTGTCGGGAGCCTCTTATTAACGAATATCCAGGTAAGTTCTTTTACCCTCCACTAATTTTTCAAATATTTAATAAAGAGAAATGTATGTTCATAATATTTTTACAACAAATCCTTAGTGGTAGATTGTTACTAACNGGTAAGTTCTTTTACCCTCCACTAATTTTCAAATATTTAATAAAGAGAAATGTTTGTTCATAATATTTTACAACAAATCCTTAGTGGTAAATTGTTACTAGCTGCGTTTTTGGTGGTAAAAAAGTAATTTTAGTAGGCATTTAAATTATAACTAGTACACAACAAACCACCTAAGATTTGTAGTGAAAATATTATGTCTGCATTTTCTCTTAATAAATTCTCTAAAAATCTTGTAACTTAATTGATATTTTCTTAGGAAACATGTTGGGCTAAGTGGTACATCTTCAGTACAAATGTCTTGAAAGTTGGGGATAGAGGTCAAGGCCGGCTAAACAATAGATGCAATTAATGTAATCGCCTAAGGCCCCAAATAAAAAAAAAGGCCTTCACTTGTAGTAAAAAAAAAAAAAATATATATATATATATATATAGTATTTATCTATATAAATTCTCTAAAAATCTTGTAACTTAATTGATATTTTCTTAGGAAACATGTTGGTCTAAGTGGTACATCTTCAAGTACAAATGTCTTGAAAGTTGGGGATAGAGGTCAAGGCCGGCTAAACAATAGATGCAATTAATGTAATCGCCTAAGGCCCCCAAATAAAAAAAAAGGCCTCCACTTGTAAATATATATATGTAGGGTCAGTTTTTGCGGCCCATGCCCAAGGAGGTATGGATTCGGAGCCCACCGAGCCTAAAACAATAAATTTTGTAGAGAGTGGGTGAAAGGGCTAGGCTAATAATGAAAATAACAGTATTGAACAGCAACACCAATGGGAGGAGTTGAATTAATGTGCTCTCGGACTAATATGAGTACTCTGTCCGAAGAGATGTTTTTCATTGATAATCCAAGGTTACAATTCCTGGAACTACAACCATCTAATATATCTTTTTTCTCTCCCGTTTTCCGATCCCCCACTATCAGAGGCACCATTTCCTTATATAGCATTGCCTTCTTCCATCTCCTCCGTCCACTTGTTCATCATCCAGGCACCCATTTGAGTGTATGTCCCATCACCCCATTTTTAGCCTTATGTGAGTGGCGGTAGCTGAGAATGCACTGTTCAGGGGTCTTATCCACATAAATGCGGCCAGGAAGGTAGGTGCCGTGCATTAAATGTGGTGGTTGAAGTATGCCTCCTTGATATTTTTCTGTTCCCGTTATCTTTATGTGTATCCGAGATTCCTCTCCTTCTTGACACTTGTCAAATAGATCACTTGAATCTCCCATGCTCGTGTTGAGTCAAATCTCTTCGGATCCGAGGATGCAGGACTACTCGGACCATGAGCATCACCTCGGGTGGTATACGTGCTCACCTCAAGGCATCCCCCTTTGTAGTGGGCCTGACTGAAGGCCTCACCTCCTCGGACGAAGAGTGTTCCTCATTCAGGGCCTTGGGCCCAAATAAGTCGGGTTGGGTTCTTCTCCCCCCACAATATATATATATATATATAGTATTTATCTATATATTTTAATTACAAAAAAAAAAATTAAGTACTTTTATTGGTCAATAAAATCCATTAAAAATGTCACATTGTATCCTAAAATGCAGAATAATGCACAATAACAGTGCACAGAACTTAATAGGACAAGACTACACATTGCTATATGCACTGTGTAGTCTTGTCCACAAGCCCCAGCACATCACATAGACTAAGCTGAGCTGGCCCCCACACGGCCCCATATTAATTAATAAGTTATCACATTTTTTAACGCAAATTCTTACTTTATCAATTATTATAAATTATCACATCAATTAATTATTTGATGGATATTTTATCAACTCATTTGCATTATAGTAATACTAATTTATTGAACCACGTAATAAAATAATTTTTATTTGTGCAGATTTAGACTTTAAAGTTTAAAAAATAATCCACTTAAAATTTTCGCCTAAGGCCCCCAAAATTGTTGAGCCGGTCCTGATAGAGGTTCAAGATGCAACAACTAGTACTTAGTAGATATTCTAAGTATTCTTAATAAAGAAAAAAAAAATACACTTTATGGTATTATAGCAAAAGGTATGTGGTTTAAATACCCCACCCTCACTATCAAATCAATAGAATAAATAAATAAATTCATGAGTTCTGTTAGAGCACTTGCACTAGCTACATTGTTGAAGCTCTTCTGACTCTTGCTGAACAATTTCTCTACCCATTTGTTGTACCAAGTCATGCATTGACAAATGGAAACATTCCCACGTTACAAGACACTTATCAATAAGCTTTCCAATACCATAATCTGGATATAAATCACAAGAACCTAATATATTTACAACTTCACCCATGTTGTAACCCTTAAAACGACATGCAATATCAAGAAAAATATTCTTTTCAGTTTCTTCCAAACCATATAACTTATTTTGAGTATTTCTTGAATATTTTTATGTGGAATGTTTTCATACTTTTCTATGCACTTTTCCATTCTTGTATATTTTTTCATGAACCGATGTGGATGGTTCTGAACTTGATGGTACTGAAATAGTATCATTCAACAACAGTAGCTCTTCATCACTATGCTTCCCAACATAATCATCAGGAATAGAATCCTCAACCTCCATAGTCTTTTCTTGAACCGGAAGAGTGTTTTCTGAATGAGTTTCTGAACATAGTTCATCATTGATCACAACATTTGAAGACTCCATGACTGTTTTAGTTCTCAGATTGTATGCTCTATACGCTTTACTGGTGGAAGAGTATCCCAGAAAGCATCCCTTGTCACTCTTTGCATCAAACTTTTCTAAGTTCTCCCTATCACGCAGAATATAACAGTCACTGCCAAATATCCGGAAGTATTTGACAACAGGCTTCTTTCCTCTCTAGAGTTCATAAGGAGTTTTCTTGGAGTCAGGTCTGAAATACACCCGGTTGAGTGTATGGCAAGCAGTGTTAACTGCTTCTCCCCAAAAGGACTTAGGCAACTTTTTGTTGTGTAGCATAATACGAGCCATCTCTTGAACAACCCTATTCTTCCGTTCCACTATTCCATTATGTCGTGGTGCCTTGGGTGAAGAAAACTATTGATGTGTGCCTTGGTCATTGCAGAAGGTAGCCAGTTTTGTGTTTTCAAATTCTCTTCCATGATCACTTCTAATTTTGGCTATCACAATACCTTTCTCAACTTGCAATTTCTTGTACAAGGGTATCATCTTTTTAGGAGCCTCAGCTTTATCTTTCAAAAACACAACCTAAGTATATCTAGTAAAATTATCCACATCAACTAGAATATACCCTTTTCCACCTAAACTCCGAACTCTAGCAGGACCCATGAGATCAATGTGCAACAACTCTAGAGGTCTTGAAGTTTGAACTTCAGTTACAGACGGATGTTTGGACTTCACCTGTTTACCCATCTGACATGGTCCGCATATGCACTTTTCTATCTTTTCAAACTTGGGCAAACCAATAACTGCATCACACTTGGAAATCTTCTATAATTGCTTGTGACTTGCATGTCCCAATCGTTGATGCCATAAGTCTACTTGATTGATCTTTGCACTAAAACACTTGTTACTTATACTTGGTGTTATACCATAATAGTTGTCAGCTATCCTTATACCAATACACATATAGTCACCCCCTCCATCAAGTATCTCACATTCATACTTGGTGAAGAGAACATTTTGTCCATTGTCACAGATCTAACTAATGCTGAATAAGTTAGCCTTCAACCCATCAACATACCAGACATCTTAAAAAACTGACAACCGTGGAATGTCCACAGTTCTAATGCCTCTGATCATAGATTTTCTTCCATTTCCAAACGTGACTATCCCAATCTTTCCTTCAAAGAGTGTCTTGAATAAAGCTTTATTTCCTGTCATATGCCTGGAACAACCACTATCCAAATACCAAATACAAGAATCACGTGCCTTTAAGGCGGTTAAAGCAGTATAACACAAATAATTATCATCACATGTAATTATACTAAGATACTCAAGGAAAGACTTAATAAATGCAACAAGAGACACAAACCAGAAGTAGACAAGTTAGAATATTAGCAATAAGAACTTCAAAGAATCCATGACAACAGAGGTCAAAGATCAACTCTTAAATCAAAGGATCTAAATACTAAAGCTAACCTACTCTGATACCATTTGTACGTTTTTAGACCCCTTAAACACAAACAGTTTAACCTAGTTATTTAACAAAGTGATTAACTTAGATAAATTATTCAGATCTAGGTTAACACAAGTAAATCATATCATGTAAAAAGTGCGAAAATATAAATAATACATGATATGATAACTCAGGAAAATCAAACTGGTAAAAAACCTGAGGAGGATTTAAAGTTTGCGTAAAGGCATTTGGAAGCAATTTTCATCAGTGAGATGATAGTAAGAACTAAATGGAACACATTTTTCATTTTAGGGACCAAAAACAAGGGAAATCAATACTGTAGGAACAAGGCCCAAAAATGGTACACTGGGCCTTGGGCCTTACCCAAGATCGTTGGTAAATCCGAGGAGAGACAAATAGATGGAGGTGCACCCCAGCCCAGTGCCTCATAAATAAGAAAGGAAAAATGGGCGGTTCGAGGAGAAAGGCCTTCTCGGACAAGATTAGCATCATTCATTTACACGTTCCAGCAACGAGAGTGAACCCACAAGATGGGTTCGGTGTCAAGAGTATGCCACATGAACCCACAAGATGGGAGGGGACACAAAAATATCTAAAGGAAAGACTGTTACCTTCGCATTAAATGCATTGCAGCTGTTTTTCTTGCCGCATTTATGTGGAGAAGACCTCTGAACAATGTCTTTTTGGCCACTGCAACTCACAAAAAGCCAGAAGGGGTGTCTGATGGGACAGACACTCAAGTAGAGGTCCGGATGGTCAACAAGTGTAAGGCTAGGATCACCAAAAGGGACCTATATAATGAGAAAGACCCTCCATGGGTGGGAGGAGAATGACTGAAAAAAGAACACTGTACTAGGGAAAATAACACTTGTAACCAGTCTCCTCAGTCTAAAAGAGCATTGATCTCCTCGGACCATACGTAAACAGAACTTTGCATGCACTCCTCTTGCATAACCGTCTGGCAAACTCATCCTAGCCGTTATAATATTGATTAGGGCCCAACTCTTCAACATGCTCTCTACAAATTTATTGTATTGGGCTCACAGACCCACGACCTTATACTCATTGGGCTTGGACCGCTAAAACGAGACCCTACAAATACCGTACCAGAGACTATTTTGGTTTGATCAAATAAATGAAATATTTCGGTATCGGTTAATACCGGTGTATCGTTTCAAGATTACCTCTGATTTTATATATTCATATATAAAAATAAATATATATAACTATTTATTTACTTATTTATAAGTTCATTAGTCAAAATTCATATAATTTATTAAAAATATTTACAATTATAAGTCTATATCTTAATTAATATGCTAAACTTTAGTTAAAAACTTAAAATGTTAGCTCATTTTAATAATAATAGATAGTTTATCTATTTAATAAATACTCAATAATAATAATAATAATAATAATAATAGTATTTGTGGTGCACAACATGTTATCAATTTGACAGATGGTGATAACCAAAAAAAAAAAAAAAAGACGGATGGTAAAAAATTAAAAAAAAAAGTTGAATAGACACTCCAATAAACTTCAATAATTCACACGAGTGTAGTGGTGTTGTCACTTGTCAAGGCCTCAAGGGCACACTTTACCAAATGCTATTACTAGTTCATTGCTCAAGATATAGATATGAGGAGTTGGGTAGTTGAGCGGCAAAAATAAAAAGATAACAGAACAGAGGTGTTTGGAAGAAAATTTCCCCCCAAATTTTTTTTCCTTTCCCGCGCACAAAATTCTCCAAAAGAATTTTCCCACTTACATTTTCATTTCCCACACAAAAGTTTCATTTCTTCTCACACAAAGTTTTTACTCACAAAACTCTCTCATTTTCTCTCTATCTCTCGCACGGCCTCTCACATTCACACACACACACACAACCCCGCCAGCGCCGACGATCAGAGCCCAGCCCAGCGACGACGTCGACAAGGCCGAGCCCAGCCATCGACTTCTCTCCTCCTCGATCTCTCTACCGTCAACCCATACCCATCGGCTCTCTCTCCCTCACCACAAGATCCTTTCTCCCTTTCTCCCTCTTTCCCCTTACCACCTGCATACCCATTCATTTTTCCTCACCATACCCATACCCATACCCATTCCGATTTTGCTTGGTAAGTTATTTATTTGATTTTTTGTTTTGATTATTGTGAAATTTTGGGTTTGGATTTGGATACTTAACATTAGGTTATTTATTTAATTTTCAATTTTGATTTTGATTTTAGTTCTCTTTGGTTCCTGATGCTGTAAAGCCTAAGGTTTTACCATAAATTCAATATCCCTATTTTCTGAGGGGGAAAAAAGGGTGTTTTGTAATGTTGTATTAAGATGTTGAGTAGTGAGGCTAAATTTTTTGTTTTGTGTTCTTTAGGGACTGGATTTTTAGAACCTGAGGTTTCTATGATGTTGTATTTCGAGGGATTTTGTTGTGTTTGTATGTTGAAGTTTCGTGAATTGCCTTTTGTTTTTAAGAATGTAGATGCAAATAATGGATTTGCAATTGCACCTAGATGTAATATGGGTTCTCTTCTTTGGTTCTGTTCCTAAAATACCATTATTAGTCTTTGTTTATTCAAAGTTCTTAATTGCACTTTTTAGCAATAATCATACCTTTTTTTTTTCTCCAGAAACTTGATGACCATCAAGTGTGGAGATTGTAAAGGGTAGGAGGTGGCAGATTTCAGTTATCACTTTATTTTAGTATTTTTTGGTAAGTACTTTATTTTAGTATTACATTCAATTATGATAGTTTAATTCTTTTTTGCAATTTCTTATTAGCTCTTGTTGTTGATATTATTTTTTCTTTGTCTTTTTATGTTGTTGGTTCTTGACCACAGATGATATGAACTAGAAAGTGGATGTTTGAAAGGTCGGCCTCTTTGTCTAGGTGTAATCAAGTCCCGCACTATCAATGGTTTGCATGACAAGCACGAATGAGGTTTAGGTAATACTCTTATGTTCATTAGCCTTTATTCTTTACACAAAACAAGCAATTTGCCAGGTACCCAATTGCAAAAAAAGAAAATATTTATATTTATATTTATATCTGACTTTTGATTTGTTTCATAAGCTGTTTATGATTCCACTATTTACTCTTAGAATTGATATTTGGGTAATACTAATATTTATCAATTTTAGCCGATTAAGATGGTTTTGTTGGTTCAGCCTTTGGGGTATTCCAAAGGGGCATGATTGATTCTTGGACGTTTAGGAAATTTTAAAGTTTTAATATTTTTAATCCATTTTGGGAATAGCATATTTTCTATTATGCTAAATTAAAGTTAAAAATGCTTGGATGCTGTTTTTTGGGTGTCAGTGTCAATCAAAAATGATACTAGTAGTTCTGAAATATTGTGGAACGAAAATGTTTATTGGATTAATAGTGTAGAACAAGGCATTGGATTGGTATACATTGACAACTTGCACCTCTTCTCTCAACAAATTGGATACCCTTTTAGCTATGTGAAAGTGTTCTTGGATTGTTTCTTTTGTTTGTAATTCTGGTCCATACAAATTCTTAGAAGATTTTCTGTAAAGCAAATTAGCCAATAGATTGCAGTAAGATTCGAATAGAGGTTTATGTCAAAATGGGGCCATGTTGAAGATTTTAGGTCTGATCAGCTACATTTCAATTAGGAGACCCCATAGTAAGACTAAAACTACTCCTTTTGGTCCCTGGATGTGATAGACGGGCCTTGCATTTTGCATACACTTTATTGAATTAAAAATTTAGGCATCTGCACCACTTAAAGGGGGTCCTTTCAGTTGAAAAACCAACCCTTCCTCTCCCTTCTCTTTTCCATTAGCAGCAAAAGGGAGGGGGAAAAAAAAAGGTAGGACTTTTAGGTCATGTGCTTCTAGTTTCCTAGCTGCTGCCATATGTGCTTGTAAGTCAATACCTTCCTAAGCAACATATTTTGATCCATAAGCACTACAATTATGGAAGAGATGATTACTTTTTTACATCAATCACAATGTAATAAAAAAATTCTATGCATTGGCTGCCTAAGATTGAAAATTTTTGTTTCACTATGATGTTTATTATGTATATGACATGTAAGATATCCAAATTCATACCTAATTGTTTTTTTATGCTTCTCTCCTTCAGCTTGATAAGTTTGACTAGAAATCCTTTAAGAACTTATATAAGCAAGAGCTTCCCAAATACGATTACCTTCCACATCAAGAAGGCTCTACACATTGTTTGTCTGCACCTTCTGCTTGCATCTATTTACTTCATTGAGGTTAAATATCCTCAACTATTACCTTTTACTTATAAGTCTGTCTTGATGTCAAAGTAGTTTTAAGGCTCTTTGATTTTAAATCCAATTTTATGAACTAAATGTAAGTTTACTTGGATCAATATTATGGAACCATTAGCCACATAGGACGGTCAATTCTTTAACTTGCTTTGAAGATTGAAGGTGTTATAATTACATTTTGGATTTAAAATGAACTATCTTGCTTGTGGTTTAGATGTTTTGGTGCAGTATTTTAAAGCCTTTGCTCCATTCTTTTTCTCATTTATGATTGGCATTTTGATGCTTCTGGTAATGATTTTTCTAATGCTTTTCTTGCACCCCTCAAATTACTTTTTGAAACAAAAAATTAAAAATATATGCTAAGTCTTACTGTCTAATATGATTATCTAGCCACGGAAGTCACATTACTCACTAGGGCAGTGGCTTTTCCTTAGGAGAGAGAGAATTATTTTGCGTTCTAAAGTAGAAATAAATGTGATTCGACAACATCAAATCGACACCCTTGCTTTAATATGCTGAATGTACTGACCATGTTGTAGGCAAACAAGAATGGCAAGCAAATAGAGAGAGGTGAGATGTATAAAGTGGTGTATTCTCACCGTGATGGTACTGCTTTGAATGAAATTGCAGAAGCGAACATTGTAAGTTTGTAACAAGTTATATTAGTAATTTGAATGTATTATATTTTGAGTTGGAAAGAAGTTCTTTGATGGCAGAGAACTATTTGAGATTGTAGCTGCTGGTTCATATTAACCATTACAGGTGCTATAACATATGATATTTGCATCTTCATTACTTGTCATGAACATGTGCCTGGTATTGTATGGCTTATGAATTGTATATAAGGTACATATGCAGGAACTAGAGTATGCTATGTGCTCCATAGAGGTTTAATATAGTCAGATGCATGTATTGGTGTTAGATGATAAGTTAAGGTCTCCAAGTTAAAATTTTCACCAATCAATCTTATGGAGATACTATGCTTTTGAGATTTTCTTGCCTATACATGAATTTACCTTAGGTATCAGTTATAAAACTTGAAACAGAAAAATCGACAATATAATAACTCTCAAGGACACAATATATATGGTTTGGGTTCTAAGTACACACGGTATAACTCTAACCCAACTTTTTTTTTCTTTTATAATAACTCCAACCCAACTTTTATATATATAAAAGCATATTACTCATGCTGGCATGAGTTATGTTTACATGGTATACCCTCGCAATTAGTTATGTTTACATTGATTGCTTCTTGTTTTGTTTCTTCTAGTAAAACCACAGCTTTGAACCCTTGTCTTCATGCACTGTTAAGGGTCTCTCCTTGATGTTCATGAAGTGCCTTGGTATTTTTTTTCTCTTGCAAGACCATCATAGAAGCATCCTTGTTTGATAGTTTGGCCTATCCTATCTTTTAGTCTTAGGACAAAATTACTGCTAACAATAATTAATAGTATTGGCCAAGGTTTGCATTGGGTGAACTTGTCGTAACCAGTGGCTAGGTTTGGACTTGAAGTTTCACTTTTGTTAACTTCAAGGGCCAAGATATATTTTTCTTGACTTCAAGCTTTGGATTGTGTGGAGGGCCTTGTTGGCTGTTGCACATAAATTTGGAATTGTTATATTATTTTAATTTATATTTAATTTTGATAGTGGTTTAAGTAATCAAATTAAGTTATTATCGTTGTTAATTTTTTTTTAAAAAAGTTATTATTGTTGTTTATGATATATTATTATATGATTAGATTTGATATAGCAATATGTGTACTTATTTATTGAAGCATTGATACAAATACAAATTCACTTCAATTGTTTCATTTTAACACATGTTTAATGTTTTTATTTTATTTTATTTTATTTTTATTTTTAAGGATGGTACTAGCAAGGATGAAGAGGACAACTCAAACAATAACAAGGCTGTCGAAAACAGCTTGGAGGGTGACTCAAAGGAAGACTAATATAGATCTTGTCATAATTCTAGTTGTTTAAGTTTAAAACAAGGTTTAATTTCAAGATTTTTTTTTTATATATTCTATATTTTAAAGTTTGAACTTATATGAATTTTTATTTTTCGATGGATCAATTTTTAGTAATAATTGTACTATTGTAATATGATAGTAAAAAATGATATAAAATAAATTAAAAATAAATAAATAATAAAATATTTCAAAAATCATATAAAATATTATCACTAATGACATAAAAATTTGGTCATAAATAACTTCATAGTAACGATAAAATTCCTCCCAATTTATAGAATAGTGATGCCCTTTAACTAATTGTGAGGGGTTAAAATCTCTCACAAATAAATTTTAGTGATGTTATTATTTGTCTTGTCGTTAATTTGAAATTTGCAAATAATTAATTGCAAGGGTATAAAGGTCTTCACAAATAGTTGTTTAACAACTATTTCCAATCGTCAAAAATAAGTTGCGAGGGGTTAAAAGCTTTAACAAATAAATTTTAGTGACATTATTTGTTGATAAAAAGTATGTCGTCAATTTGAAATTTGCAAATAATTAATTGTGAGGGTATAAAGGTCTTCGTAAATAGTTGTTAACGACGACTACTTACTCGTTAAAAATAAGTCGTCAACTTTTCTCATCGTTTGGTAATACATTTGTGAAAGCGGATTTATTTAGTAATGACAATGGATTACCCTCGTAAATTATCTATTTGCGAAGGTATGATCATAAAATCTCTTTTAGCAACAAGAGCAAATACAACGGCCTTCGAGGGCTATATGCTCTTGCTAATAACCTTTTGCGACAATATTTGAATTTTTACGAGGGTATTTTAATTTTTATCCTCACTAATAGACTCTTTTCTTGTAGTGGGGTGTAAAGGATTTGGCATATAGATAAGAGAAAGAGAATGAGTATGTTTTGGAATTTCGTTGATTTGGAAGATTTAATTTAATGCTATGAATCATTTTAAATTTTTTGCAAAACTTGTGATAATAGTCCAAGAAACTTTGTAATTCAATAGATGCAAGGACGAAGCAATAAGGATCTAGCAAATCCTGCTTCCATTACTAATCGTTCCAAAGTCGTTACAATTATAATCAAATCTATTTTGAGGGATTTTTCAGTACTAATTTGGTTATATTACTATGTAATCTCCATTATACAACTTGAAAAATTGTTTATCATATCCCATTTACATCAAGTGCAAGCCATATCATTAGCATTTTTCCTAATCCACTTAAAACTACAACTATCAAAAGCACTACTTAAGGACTTTATATCTTCTAGCATTATGATGATCTCCAAAGGCGGATTTTCAGCTTCTTTCACAAAGCCATTGATACATACTTTGGAGTCTCCTTCCACTACTATCTTCTTTGTTTCTATTTCTTGAGCTAGTTGCTGTTGCAATACTTCTATGCTTATAGCAAAAGCTTCTATAGTGGCAGGGGGAGCGTGAAGTGATTTGCTTGACACAAGCTTTAATAAGTTTTTCCTTTCAATTGCAACGTATTACTGCAACACCATCTTTCTTACTGCCACTAGCCCACAACAGCAAGCATGGAAATTTTATTTAATAAAACATGTGGAGTTTTTTTCCATTGCTCATCCATCTCTTTAACTTTGCCTTGCTTTTGTTTCTCGTTTTGTGTTGGTATGCTCTTCCAAGCCGTTACTTTACGAGGTTCATCTTATCTGTAATACTTGAACAATCACTTTATCATTTTACTCCAAACTATACTTAACATAAAGAAAGCTTAAAGAAGCCTATTTCTTCAGTGTATTCAAGAGGAGGCCGGCTATATGCTATAGGCAAATATGGCCCTCAAGTATGGGTGTCAATGTTTGACTCAACCCACGAACACGACATGAACTAGACACGGGATTTTGGGGGTTAGGGTTTGGCCTTAGCGGGTTTGGGTCATAAACTGGTCAACCCGAAAGCGACGTGATAAGAAATATTTCATAAGCAGGTCAACCCATGTAATCCACAATAGACACATTTGGCTTGCCAATTTATTTGTATCAACCTAAAATGACCCATTTAACAAAACTCATTTGACTCATATAACAAATAAATAGTCATTTTATTTTAGATTTGTCCAACATCTTTTATATCCAACCTATACTTTAAATTTAAAAAGAAAAGTGGGTAATTACAAAAACTTACAAGGGATATAATTAGTAATTGCAACTTTACAAACCCTGAGGCTATTATATTTTTGTAGAACTATGTTATTTTGAATTTGAGTTGAAGTGTATGCACCTCTTTTGGAGCGCAAAGAACTTATTTCTAGATAAATGTTATATTTTTGTTAAACTATATAATTTTGAATGTCGGTTGAAGACTTGAAGTGTATGCACTACTTTTGGGATTAAAAAAAAAAAAAATCTAGATGGATGATATATTTAATATTATGCAGGTTGAAATGGGTTATGTTACATTCATGTCAATCCAACGCGACTCGTTTATTAAGCGTGTCAAATGGGTTGGGTCAGGTCAACCCGCCTAATTAATAGGTCGGGTTAGGGTTGAAGAATCATATCGCGATTATTAAATGAGTCAGGTTTGTGTTAAGCCATTTAGTCAAATACCTCTACCTCGACATGACATAAACTCTCCACACTAGCCCGAATTGAAACCCCTACCCTCAAGTAAAAAAAGGCATGCAAATATATATATATATATATATATATAAGAGTAGAGATTTCATGTGAGAAAGCATAAGATTTGGTCGAGTGAACATTCTATGAAAGGGAGAATTCAAATATTCTCAAGTGGCATACAAAAGATAAGGACAAATTAAATATTGACTTTTTGTTTTATTTGGTTCAATGTTTCAAGATTTTTCATCCGTCACACTTACATACAAAACTTTTTGCATTTTAGTTTAGCATTTTCACCTCTTACACTTCTAAGTTCTACCCCTTTATATATACTTACTCATAGCCATTCATGTCATCCAATGTCAAATACACAGTCTAAAAACGATGTCATTTACCTTCAATATTTTGACGACACCTTCCTAGGTCTAACATTGTTGTTTCATCTAATCTTAACTTGTATGAGTTGGCTACAACCAAAGTAGGGGGCCTTGCATTTTATATTAAGTAGCAATGACAATTACGATTTTGATGTTAAAGTCGGATGTTGTGGATTTGTGAGTTTTGTATATTTCGTTATTGACTGTGGGTGTTCGAGATGTGTATTTTGTTTTATAATTAAGTAGAAAGAGAAAGACACATTCTATATAAACTTTTATTCTATAATATTTCTCCAAAGTTTTTTATTTTATTTTATTTTATTTTTATTTTTATTTTTATTTTTTATCATTATTTCTCATTACTTCAGTAGAATAATTATAATAGATATGTGTGTGCAATTTATAATTGTTGCTTTTTATGATGAACTCATTACCAATAAAGTTCTATAACAATTATACTATAATACATATATAACATTTTCCAAAACTATTTTAATTAAAACTTTACAACATTATCTGTGCATTTCACGGGTAACTTACTAGTTCAATGGTTTGGTTTTGATATTTAATAAAATTTAATATCTAGGTTTAAAATATGAGTAATTTTAGGGAAATTATATGTATATTTTAAGATAAAAAACTCCTCAAAATTTGGAAGCCTCAATCTTTTGTCATAGATGTTGAACCACTAGAAAGACTCAAAGATGTGAACCTAAGCAAATAGATATTGTTTCCATAAAATGTAATGTTGGATTATAACCACCGATATAATAGTATCCTATTAAATTCAACAAAATTTGTCAAGCGTATCTCAAAACTGGGTTATAGCAATATACAACTCACGATTATCAAATATCAAATGAGTTTTTAATTTAATTAATGAGATGAGGTTTTTTTTTTTTTTTGGGTCAAACATTTTTTTTATTTAAGAATTTTGTTTTATTTAACTTGGCGCCCCTTATAATTTTTTCTTGGCTCCCCCATTATTTCTAGATGTGTCCATGTTTTTGGAGATAGGTAAATAGCAGCCAGGAGCCTTGTAGGTTTTCTCTGTAGACATAAGCCATTATGCTAAATCATGTAATCCTTATGTGTTATTGTATTACTATTTTATACCTCCGCTTTCACATCTATTTTAGCATATTTAACATAATAAGTATGAAGATTATTTAAATATGCATTGGTTACGAATGCATGACTGATATTTGCTATTTGGTTATTATTTACTATAATTAAAAGTTCAAGCATGACTCATTTACAAACAAACAAATATGAATGGACATTTTATCAAGTCAAGCCTAAGCTTTTTATGAATAGCTTAGTTCATTTAGAGACCTATGCTTTTATAGGCTTGGGACTAGGCCATTGTGCTGCCTATAGTACCACAATTACTCCTATTGGCCACATGCCCACCCACTTCTTTCAATTTTTCGAATATCATAGTGAATATACCAATATCAAATGCAACGTGACCAATCCATTATTGTTAGAAACAGTCGAAGACTCGGTGCATCATCGAGATGGACAGGTCTTCGTGGTCCAGTCATTTTTATTTGCATAGCCATCGAGAAAGACTAAAAATGGCTTCAACCAGTGTTTGGATGACAAAGAAGTTAAGAGTAGTTGGCTTGCAATACTCAATCTCGAGTGCAGAATTTTGGCATAGAAAACATAGAACCATTAAAAAAATGACGGGATTAAGTTACACCTAACTCTTAATATCGCATCACTTAATAATTACTGTTATTTTTATTTGGCTAAAGTTGTTTTTAGCTTTTAGACTCAGCTTAAAGTTGCTTTTAGCTTTTAAGGGAGTTTAATTCTCTTTAGAAATTTTTTCAAATGTGAGACAATTTTTGTTAAAATAGTTTTAAGGGCGCCTTCAAGCTCTTTTATGATATATTGTACTAATGCATATCAGATAACTTTATTATCATGTATTTTGGATTGTTAAGTAAAAGAGCATTGTAGGTGATCAACAATTGTTTCTTTAATATATTGATAATTGTGGATAAAGGGATTAAATTTTGGACATCTTCGTCTCAGTTGAAAGTACTAAGAAGTACCAATTAACTTATGATGCTCTTGGCATAGATCAACAAATTATTCCATTATTTTTAGCCAACTTTGTTTATCTCCTTGAAAGGTGATACTGCCATAGATATTATCGAAATTTACCTGAATACTTTTCTGTGTTACACCTTTGGTCATCTTCTCGAAGGAATTTTCCCACAACTTTATGTGCAACTGTTTATTAATTCTCTTCTGTGGTTAAAATTATGCATCAAGCTTAAAAGAGTTTAATCTATTTTGGGTATATATACAGTTGGCGAAATCTGTCTTTGCATCATACATTCCCACAATCGATTCAAACTTGTCAGAACAAAATAACAAAAAATAAAAAAAACAAAAAGAAAAGGGACCTAGATGAGCAATTTGCTTTTTAGTGAATCCCCCATTTTCAAAAGCACCAGGTCTAGCTTATTATTGTTGAAAGCTTTTGCAAGTGAAGTCTATTAAATCAGAAAAATTTGAAGTTTCAGTAACCAAAGACTTGGGCCAACATCGAGATGGACAGGTCTTTGGGTGGAGGATTTTTCTCCCTTGGCTGGAGGATTCCAAAATAGACTTTGGGTTGCTTAATTGAAAGCAAGCTGGTGGAATTGATAGTTGTCTAATGACTCTAATCTTATCAAGATGTTTTATAGGAAATCTGTAGCAAACCAATACGTGAATTATGGATAACAAGGATAGGTAATCTTATCCAAATCCGGCCCTCTGCCATAAGTCCTTTCCTTTCATCCTTATGATGGATATATGTGTGGAGCCTAATTTATTGTATTGCTTTATCTCAACAATCATAGGAAACAGAATTAAAGAATACCATTTTTTTTATATACAAATAATACAATAGTTGACAATTGACTTAGGCTTGTGTAAACAAATATGATTATTTCTCTCATTGTGATAGCATTAAGTAAACCCAAGTATTAGTTAATAAATAAAATAATATTTTTTTATCAAAAAAAAA
>NW_027070400.1:75554-178350 GCF_002906115.3 Quercus suber
TTTGAAAGGTTAAATAAATGGGCTTCTTGTTAGATTTATTGTTGTCATTTGGGCTAGTTTTGTTCTTGTTTGGGCCATTTTTGTTCTTGTTTGAGTTACCTTTTGTTGTTATTTGGGCTATTTCAATTTTTAAGGTTTAAGGGGCCGAAAATTATGTTTGAAGGGGCTAAGTTTAATTTTACATAACAAGTTTTAAGTGGCAGGTTGTTACTGGTTGTTATTGTTAAGCAAAAAAGTAATCTCAACGGTAGGTTCAAATTTGAATAAAAAACAACTCACCTATGATTTGTTGTGAAAATGTTGTGGACGTAGTACTTCTATTAATTATATAATATATACACATTTCATTATTTTTTAAAACCTTAGGCCAGCCCCCTTTTGCGGCAGTACGTGGCTATGGCCCTGACTAAATGAATACAATAGCAAGGAATTTCGAGAAGAGATCCAAAAGGACAATGAAAGCCTTAAACATTTGGAAGAAAACAATTTTTGTGGGTGAATTTGTGTGTATTTTTAATGAATGGCCGATTTTATATCAGAAAAACCATATATACTATGAGTTGCACAACAAAGGAGCCAAACAAAAACAAGCAGCATACATGCTGCTGTGTTGAGCACTCTTAGAGACTAGCTTATGTCATTTGCTCATGAAGACTACTACTTCATTAAATAAATGAAGTAGCCAGAAAAAATTTGTACAAGCGACAGAAAAGGAAGACAAAAAATTTATGTACAAGAAGAAAGGGAATATCAAGATTCCTTGGAATATCTAGATTTTGAAATTGATTTTTTATTTTTTGGTTTTTATAAAAAAATAGTGAATTCTTTGGAAAAAAAGGGGCAAACCTCTGGTACGCGGGGGTATACATATTCAACCAATCAAACAAGGATCTAAGAAATAGGATTTTTTATTGAAGCAATTAAGCCTCTATATTATCGAACATCCTAGAATACCACACCAAACATAATAGGATAGAATTCCATACAACAGAACTATGATGAACCTTAAAGCTCCATCTCCATCATGCTAACATATCATTCAGTGAGTTTAGCATGAACCAAGAGACTCCAAATAAAGCAGAAACGAGAGACCAATGCTCCCTAGAAATAGTGCAATGCAGAAAGAGTTGATTGATTGACTCCCCAGCCCCTTTGCACACAACGCTAAATAGCAATGATATTCTTGCACTTGCGAAGAATTTTTCCATGAGCCACAGTCCAAGCAAAAAAAAGCTACCTCCTAAGGAACCTTGGTCCTCAAAATTGCATGCCATGAAAATCTGTTCTTGTTTCCCGTTGAATATCAAAAAATTTGTCTTAAATGAATAGAGGAAATAGTTTCTGTGATTGGTTTTTAGATTTCAAAATAAACAATAATGTCTTGGCCTGTTCTCAGACATCTGGTCTGTCTTTCTCTGTAGCATATGGATGTTATATACCGTGCTTTATAAGTCTAGCATCAAGTAATCATGTATTCCACTGATCAAATTTTTTTTTTAAAAATGTAATAATGTAATTCCAGGTACTTTCCAGCTATCTTTTCGCTAAAAGTTCTGCTCTAACTTCGTTCATGACATTTTTATGAATTCCTATGAGTCAACTACATAAATTTTTTCTGCTGCTATGTTTCTAATTCCTATCTTACATCCTATTAACTGTAATCAATGTTTAATTTTTGCATGGAATGGTAGCATCTGATCAGTCCACAGAACCTATTATTTCCTACAAACATCCATATTGACGTCTAAAGCTGATGATTTGAATTTAGAGGAATGAGAACTTTGCTAATATGCTGATTTATTTGAGGAATTTCCAAATTCAAAACATTGGATTGTTATGCTAGCAAAAAAAAAACCTAGTGCAAATCAGTTTGCCATCATGCCAAATTGTCAATGTTTATTACACTATTGAATTCTTTGGTTTCAGTAGTCATATGTTTCTCAGAACTCCTTATCAGAAAATAAAAAGTGTTTCTTAGAAGTCATTTTGTTGTCTTCCCGGGTCCCTTTGAACAACATGTTTGGGTACTCCACGTCTCTTCGTTCCATCACACAAGTAAAGCAGAACACTGTATTGTAAATGAAAATTTTTGCTTTACTTGTTTCCCAGTTGAATTGTCTTGTTGACCTCTTTGTCCCTATCCGTGCAGGGAAAGGGTGAATTTACAATGGAATACAAAGAGCATTCAGCTGTTTCTAACGACGTTCAGACGAATTAGTTAATACTTACAAGGGCACAAAACCAGCTGAGTAGTTGGGAATTTCAATTGAAGCATTTGCCCTTATATTAATTGATAGGCTAAATTTGTCTCGTTATAGTGATTTTTTAATTTTTTTAATCAACTTTACAAGGTTATTGTGATAAATTTGATGCCGTGGAGATCAATAAATTTTGAAAAGCAGAAATAAATTTAGGTGCCCATTTTTTGTTTGATCCTGTGTAATACACTAATAATACTACTCGACTTTCTAGTCGGACAAGCATGTACCATAATTCTTGACAGTGTATTGTTTCATAATCTAATATTTATCTTCATAGAGAGCAATACAATGTTTGTCCTGACTTTCTTGATGTTTGTTCCTTCAATTATACACATCAATCACCACAGATCTAGGCATGTGCCATGCATGTATTTTCACATACATGAAAAGCTATAAATTCTGATTTTATTGGAATTCTACTTACAGGATAGCATATATCTTTTATAGTGAAGCTGCTTCTGTTTGTCAATTTGTTTTGAGAATCATGCTGATTGGGGGATTTTTTTTTTTTTTGGTATGTACTACTATGGACTATTCCGAAGTGTGTGGGTTATTTGTGGTGTGCGCTAAGAAAAGATATCAATATTTGAGTTGTATTTTCTCCATGGAAGTGATGCCTGCATGGTCAAATGTCCCAATTTATATTTCCTTTTCTCCTTTGTTTCTCAAAATTGTGCGTTTTCTTCAGCATTTATGTGCATATTGGAGCCTTATTGCCCAAGGTCCTAAACAACTCTCTTTTTTAGTGCTTCATAGCTGCCATTATTTTTATAAAAATTCTTATAGATGACTGTACATAATAATATCCGTGAAGAGGTAAAGTATTTGGTCATGTAATAGTGGCAGATGACTGTATGAGTAAAATTGGATTAAATTCTTAATGCTTATAGGAGTGTGCATCTAACCACCGAGCCAATTCAACCCAACCCAACCCAACACCTGAGATTTGTGTTTATTTTCATGGGTTGATAAGTTGGGTTGGGTTTGGCCCGTTTGGGTTAATAACTTTTTCAACTCATCTAAACCTAACCCAATAAATTAGTATTAAACCCCTCCAAAAAAAATAGTTCAATAAAATTAACCCAATTAGTGGCTAAATTATTAAACCCAATAAATTAATATTATAATTCACATAATATACCTAATTATATTTCGATTTTTTAGTTTGATTTATTTTGGAATTTTGAGAATTAGTTTTGATATATTTGGAATATAATTTAGGTCTATTATGTGAATTATAATAATTTATTGGGAAAAAAAATTCTTAAATAGTTTTAATAAACGTTCAAATTTTTTATAAGACATGAAACATGTAAGCATAAGTGTACTTCCCCACCAATCCAACCTAACTCATGTAGGTTTGGTTGGGTTGGTTTCTACATGTCCAATGAGTTGGGTTGGGTTGAGAATTTATCAACTCGATGTTGGGTTAAAAAAACTCTCCAACTTGACCCATATACACTCTTGTTATAACTTATCCAATCAAGGAATCCTTTTGGATAAACTTCTTTTCTATTTGTAAGGCCGACATGGTCATAATTCGAGCACAACTTGAAAGTAAAGAAACGAGACACTAGTCTATTAACCAAAGGAAGGTTGATAGTTATCTTTTTGAGTAACTTAGGGAAGAAACCACCCAAGCAGCATAAAAATTTAATTATTGAAAAAGAAAAATGTTACTAAATGTTCTTTGTTCTCTAGTTTAAGAAGCTAAATTTTTTAGTAACAAGCAACTCTACACTATACAGTACTTTTGGTCATTTGGTTTCTGATATTACTTCCTTACCAAACTTGACATTTTCCTTACACATGTTTTCCAAGGAAATATGTAAAATTTCACAGCGGATTCTTCGATGATTCATGGACATGCATATGAAATATGTGGGGATAAAACTTCTGTCTAATGTACTAGAGCACTGGATGGGATAACTTTTAACAAAAAGAATGGCATTCTTATATAGTAAAAGAGAGATGCAAGAATACAAGAACTAAGGAATTTGGTACACAGGTGTCCTTGGTGTCATGAAGGACAATACATATAAAAGAAATTAGATACATGAATTATTACATCAGGTGTCCCAACAAAGTAATTTTTATTTTTTGTTCATGTGACATGAACTCTATGGAAATGAATTAATAAAATTCTCAGGAATGAAATTGATTTTTTTTTTTTTTTTTTTTTATTGGCAATATCCTGAACTCAGGCTTCAAGTCCTGGCAGCTAAGAGGGCCATGCCACTTGAGTTTCAATCCGAATAATAAAGAAAGATAAGCAAAACAAATTCAATTTGTGTTACACATTTACAAATTGAAATCCCATATTTCTTGTGTCTTTTATTATATTAAAAAACTAAATACTACTTTAGCCATTGACTTTGGTGCTAACCAAACAGCAGGACTGATTTTTTTTTTTTTTTTTTTCAATTGTCCCATCCCTAGTAATCTACTATTACTTCAAGAAATGTTCAACACTACGGAATTCAATCTAGTCCCTGTTCAATGAGGTACATTCTTCAATCACAAAAAAGATCCATGACAACAAACCCAAAATTACCAGTCTTAAAGCTAGAAACATACTCTGATTAAGTTTCTTGTGTAATTGTGATGTTCTTTGTAGGCCACATCCACTAGTCCAAACAAAATCTACAATTTTATTTATTTCTTTATTTCTTTTACTTTTCTTTCATTCCAAGGTCAACAATAAGCTACAAAATAATGGGTTAGTTCTCCCCTTTGTATTGATAATTGCCAATGATGAAAGGCTACAATCCAGGCAGATTCATCCAAAATACCTTTGGCTTCTTCCATTAATTAAGCAAAACTGTTGCAATTTGATTAACTATGTGAATGCTTCTCGCAGTTCTGTGGGTAGCTCCAAATCAGGCTCAGATTTGCTGAGTGGTGAAAAATAGTGCTCTACCATGTCTTTGGACACTTGTTCCAAGCTCAGAGGATTCCACTGCAAATAAAACATGACAATTCAACAATTTAATTGTAATCGATGGACAATTATCTACTAATAATAAAAGTAGATCAGCAATATTGCCACCGAAAAATCTGATTATCAATGATAGAACCTCAGTCTTCCACAGTACCTTCTCCTCTTACAACAACTTGCTTTCTTTTTTTAAAAAAAGAATTTTAGATTGGATTCTTAAATGCAATATTTGCAATATTGCTACCCCACTTGTCCAAAAGGTTGATAACATAAGCTGATGATACCTTTGGTGCCAGGTCCTTGTCTACCATTCGTGCCCGTACACCCTTTAGAAAAAGTACAGAAAAAAAGTAAGTAACTAGGATCATGAGGATTTGTTTTATTAAGAAGATAATCAAGAGAATGTATACCTCACAAAAATCTCTGGAAATCTGATTAGATATCCCTTGCAGTGACATTCGGTACTCACGTATCAAGCACTGATCAAGGGACTGAAATCTACCTTCTCGTATCTGAGCCAGTATGGTGGTTAGGTCGTAATGCAATAGTTTCTTAAAGGGGGAGGAGGAGGGGACAAGGGAAAAAAGGCCCAGTTCTGAGTATCAAGGACTCACGGATTTCAAAGAAACCTTCAAGCCTAATGGTGAAGCTTCCTTAAGTCTCCTTAGGGTGGAAATGCACCATGCATCATTTGTTTTACTTGCCTCACTCTCCTGAGAGAATTGTTTAATTTAAAAACGCAATCACAACTCACAAGGTTCATCCAGAAAAGTATAGGGAGTAACAATTTAGAGAAATACCCACATATTTTGTTTCATTTTATTACCATAAAGATGGTAACACTAGTATGCAACAATTACAACTCTTACAGTCCAACCTTCAGGTTAGTACTTAAGAGACTCAACACACACTATATATAGATATGGTCCAAAAAGTCAAAAGGAAGAACTAACCAATTCAAGACACACTTCCATTATTTGTATTTTTTTTCTTTATTTATTTATGTTTACACATGCTTTGGGTTGGTCTTGAACCCCTGACCTTAGCCTCCATCCCATTTTTAAGTTAAGAAGTGTCATTTGAGCAAGGGCTCATTAGCAATTCCATTATCTGTATATAAAATGTATCCCTACAAAATTACCTTCCAATCAACTGTGAGGTAGCTAAAGACATTCATCATAATTCTGTTAAGTTGTATTTTTTAAATTCAATAAAATGATTTTGGCTATATGGCTGCTTTAGTCATTCTAACCACTTGTAAAGATGAAGATGACAGGAAGCATCTACAGGGTACTCAGATCAACTAATTGAAGTGTCTCCTTGATGAAGCAAAAAGTTTTAAAAATGATACAGTTCTCCAAGTAAGAGTTGGTATAGATATTTTTTCATTTAATTTTCCTTTTCTCCAGCAATATGGTTTCTCATGCCTAAGATTTTCTGTTATTTTTTTTTTGTACCATCAATTTTAAAAATAAAAGAAAGAGATTTGAGTATGAAATCAGACGTGTTGAACATTTTGTTCCATACAAAGTATCATGGAAATCTGTTATATTGTAATGGGTTAATACATAATAGTTCTAAAATAAAAAGAAATATGCAAATCAACATGTTCTTACCAAGGCATCGATAATTTCTTCAACTGTGTCATGGCTGAAACATTTATCAAGTATTTCAATCCTAGACAAAATTGCATAATAGATCAGCATTTATATATGCTACGTAAATACTCACACACCTGAGGGCATAGTAGACATACCTATGAAGTACACTTATATTATCTAGATGGACAAGGTCACTATATTTTTCTAAAGAAGTTTCAATGACAGAAGGATCATCAGTATCCAATTTCCCAAGTTGTTCTTCAATTAATGCAAGCTTCTGCGGAAAAAAAAGGAGGCAATACTATGTTATATAAACAAGAAAGATGATTAAAACAAAGAAAGGGTCCAACATTCTTAACTGAGCTATGCGCAAAGTGTGTAGCAAGCCCACAAGAAATCATTTCTGCTCCATTAAGTTTTTGTCCTGTGAGACCCAAGTACTCCCCTGCAAAAAAGAAAAGATACAAACTATATAAGAATTTAATTGAGAAGCAAATACAGGTGTCATCAATGATTCATCCTACTAATTGGTTTCTCATTTATCAAGACCCAATTACATTGTCAACATTGCTTGATATGTAGAAAGGGTCAAGTTAACCCCACAAGTTGCTCGGAAAACAACATTGCATAAAGTCACCCAGCTATCCAAAGTAAACTTTAGCATTAGAATATTTGTCATTGCAGCATCTACTTTCAGTATAATGGTCACAGAGGAAGTGACATCTTATGGTACAATGAAACCGAATGCAGCTACCCATATGTCAACTACCAACAGCCATAACAGTGCCTCAACACAAATTTTAGACTACAGAACTTTTAAAGCAATTTGCTAGAGCTTGTTATCCAACATATACACAACAAATTCATGACAAGAGTCCTAATGCAATTTGTATAAAGAACATTGCTGAACCAACTACCACTGTGTCCTTCTAGAGATGAGAAGCATACTTCAAAATAAAAATATTTTGCAGAGGCACTTCATTCCCACATTCACTCCATTCCTATGAAAATCTGAGTGATTTGATTTTAATTTTAGAGGCCTTTTAAAAATTTCACGTTCATACATCCCTTAAATTTCTTCCAATGCAACATTACAAGAAAATCATAAAAGATTGAGATAAATTCACATGAGGGCAGAATGTTCATCGCAAAAACAATGCTTTACATGATGTTTTTATCAGACTTATGCAAGAACCAGAAATAGTCCAAATCAACAAAACCATGTACAAGAAATTCAGCGACAATTTTGACTACACGTGAAAAACTACAATGCACTACAGGCATACCCAGGTGACCAGGTAGATGTGAGAGGAAAAACGATGCGCCAGCATCAGGGTGGAAACCAATTAGAGTTTCAGGAGTAGCAAAAACCTGTGAATTGTAAGAAATAAATTATTTTTGAACCTGTCTAAGCAAATGATGTATAGCAACTAAGGAATCTGAAACAAATAAGAAATCCAACACTATTTTTCCCATCACATAAATATGCAAAAAGAATCAAACACATAGTTTCATTCCTAGATTACATGGATTGGTTAAGGGTGTGTAATGTGTACAAGTGGTAAGTCCCATATCGAGTGTTTACTAGGTTGAACTAGGCTATATATGGATTATGAAGAACCACAATTGTAACCCGACTATTCCTTTTGGGGCATAGATTTGGTAAGCACTTACTTGAGTCGATACAAATATTGTTAGAGTCAACGTGGGACTTGACAAGAACATAAGGAATTGAGTGGAAAGATTGTGATGCTCAGATTATGTGGATTGGATAGGTATGTGTTGTGCGGACGTGTGTTAAGCCATACATCTGGTGTTACCAAGCTTGGGCTATATTTGGAGATCACAAGCAACCCCAATTGTAACTTGACTAACCCTTTTAGGCTATAGCATAGATGTTGCTAGTGCTTCCTTGGGTCGTGACAATAAGTCTATGCTAATGAAAGTAGAAGATCATACTCCTCAATTATCTAATAAAATTGAGCATTCAGTTATAAGTCAACAAACCAAATCCACCCTAATGCACTACAAATTTAAGTTACAAAAATAAACTTCCTTTAACGATATTAAATAATTAGTCTAATTTAGAGGGTGCAAAATAATTAAAAAATTTCTTCCACAAAAGAAAGTCAGTAAGGAAAAAAATTCGAAACAATCATCAAAACCAACAACTAGATAAGAAAAGAAAAGTTTCACAAAAAAAATAAAAAAAGGATTAGAGAAGAAAAGGACGAAAGTAAATGCGAAGTTGCTACATACAGTTTTATCAGTTGCAACCCTAAACATCCCAGGGATTGAAACTCCAGCCCCACCACCCATAGTAATTCCATTCAAAAGAGCCACCTGCATGGAGATTATTATCACACTACCATGAATATACTGGGTTCTGACTAATGTAGTTATAATAAACAGAAAGTTAATGTCTAGCATTCTACCATAGGGACTTAGGGCTAATAAAAATCATCCCCACATGGAAGGGAAAAAAATAATAATGAAAAAAGAAACAGATCTAAGACTTTTGAGTAGATACCATAGTTCCCTAAACCAGAACTCAGTGACTTCTTTAACATAAGTACAGTAGGGGGAAAAATTCAAAACCTTTTGGGAAAATTTAGAAAATCCAAGTATGCTAGCAGAAGGAAGGATAAAATAAAAATAAGAGGAATGTCAAAATATAGTGGTAACTGGTAAGAGTGTCAAGAAAATTATTCAATGCTAGAGTAGGAGCCAAAGATCAATATAGTAACAAAACCAATTATCTTTTGATAAATTGATAGTTGAGAGAGGGGGAAATTGAACCTTGGACGTCTTAGTTGGAAACACTAGGAGGAGCTAGCTGAGCCACAAGACTCTTAGCCATAACAAAACCAAATATCTCAAAGAAAACTCTCCATAAATGACCATATCAAAGCTATATTGATGGTAATATAACACTCCAAACATAAGAGCCCCTTATATATTAACCACTATGCTTAAAAAAAGAAAGAAAGAAAAGTAAAACTTACATGTGGCTTCAAATATGTACCAAAAATGTATATGTAAGTATATAACGTTCTAAAAAATTCCTTACAATCTTCCATTTTCCCTGCATAGAGTTAGACAATGGTTAATGGATGATTCTAGTGAAAAAACAAGCACCAACTCCATAACAAAGATTAGCAACTTAAAGATTTGAGAAGTACTTAAGTATAAAGTTTTCTTTAGCTTTATCGACCATCACAAAACATTCTGGATGCACCTCCATTCTTTATTGATCCCACTCTTATACTGTAAACACTTGGAATATGTTCAAATGCTCAATTCTTATGGAAAGATCAATCCAAGGTAGTGTAAAGAAACAAATTCTAAGATCCATGTATCTATGGGTCATTTAATACTAATATTGTCACCTCATTTCTAATTTTTTATTTAATAAAGCTATATTTACTAATACGCTATCTTACTCTTGCTTATCCTTTTTTTTTTTTTTTATATAATTAGATAGATGGGAGAGGGGAGATTTGAACCCTCGATGTCTTTGCTGGAAACACTAAGAAGTGCCAACCAGTTGAATTACAAGGCTTTTGGCTATCTTACTCTTGCTTACCCTAATCTTAAGACTTCCCCAATTTCCTCCCAAACAAAGCGACAATCAAATTTCGCATCTTTTGTTTGGACAAAGAAGATCCCATTACCACTAAATATTCTCTATAGTTCCAGCTTAGGTTTACTGCTAAGTGCTAATAACTGCATCCCACAATCCTATCTCATCTCCCTCTAATTAAGGCTAGCTAGCCTAGCTTTCTCTAGATCATATACAATGAAGAAAAATAATCAGTTCGCAATAAAAATTAACTTTTAAGCAAATGACCTTTTCCAGCTAAATCTTAAAAGCGGAAGTAAGATGAGTCTATTACCTGCATTTATCATATGATAAAGTGTCACAATATCTCCGCCAGCACAAAATGCCCTGCCACTGCCCTTCAGAGAATGCAAAACACTGTTTAAGTTTTTAACTAGTTCTTGAGCAAAAAATAATCACAACTAAAATTTATCTTTCCCACTAGAAATATTACATGTAAATGAATACAATATCTGATAACAACATAGATGTTTTTTTTACCTTCATTGCCACAAATCCAATATCTGGATTATTTTCCCAAGATGTATACAACTTTTGCAATCTAGCCCCCTAGAAACCAAAGACAACTCATTAAAAGACAGATAAATGTTTCTAGTTGGTAATACAGAACAACATAAACCCATATAACAAAATCACAGAATATAAATTTTAGCCACTAGGGAGAAAAACAATAAGTCTACTTGCACAATAAAGTCCACAACTTTTTTCACAACAGTTGAGTTTGCAAGTTTTAATGTACAAATCATAATTTGCCACCTCAACAAGTTGTGAATTTAGTTGTGTCTCTAGCTTTAGTCAGAGCAAACTCAAGCCATATAACTATGCATAATAATAGTTGTCAATTTAAACACCATAAAAACAATAACCCAAGTAAGGTTTTCAATTGAACCAATTGGAGGGTATATAACAACACAGATACAGAGAATTATACAATTGGCGTAAACCCAATTACACATAATGATTCTCAACCAAACACCATAAAAACAAAGACCCAGAAAACAAATCTTTCAACTGAACCAATCTTACAAATTAGTACAAATCATAATTTGCCACCTCAACAAGTTGTGAATTTAGTTGTGTCTCTAGCTTTAGTCAGAGCAAACTCAAGCCATATAACTATGCATAATAATAGTTGTCAATTTAAACACCATAAAAACAATAACCCAAGTAAGGTTTTCAATTGAACCAATTGGAGGGTATATAACAACACAGATACAGAGAATTATACAATTGGCGTAAACCCAATTACACATAATGATTCTCAACCAAACACCATAAAAACAAAGACCCAGAAAACAAATCTTTCAACTGAACCAATCTTACAAATTGGGTACCAACCCAATAGCCAAAAACACAAACACACACGGAGTATCTATAAAAAAAAAACACACCATCGCAGTACTAAGACAATTGAGCACCGATGGCCTGTTCAGAATTGCTGTTCTAGACCAAGCTTTGCCCTCAACCAATACCTGCACAGAGAGACAGAGAGAGAGAGAGAGAAAGAGAGTTAGTGTGTGGGGGTTAAAGAAAGAGAATAGACAAAAGGGTGTTCTTGAAAGTTGAAACTGACTTGGTTGTCAAGTTCATCGGTAATAGCAGTGTCCGGAAGAGAACAGAGATTTCTTGTGTGGTATTGGTTGAGGAAACGAAGACTGCGAATGTGAAGATCGTTGCGCCTCTGCAACAAGGCTGCCTTAAACCTCTGCATCATTTAGCTCACCCACTCTTTCAAATTCTGCTCCAACACAACACAACCCAAGCTCTCTACTCTCTAGTGATAAATTGATAATAAACAATTCGGAGGAAAAAAATTAAAAAACGATGAGAAGAAGAACAGGAGAAGAAGAAATAGGCTAAAATATTATTTTTAGTTAAAAGTTCTTTTATCCCTAAATTTTAAAATATTTATTTTTTATCCCTAAACTTTGCAAAACATTCTTTTTTAAGTCCTTCTGTCTATGACCGTCAGTTTTATCCTACATGGTTAACAGAGTATTTACTTAATATTTGACTTGGACTAAACTACTTTTTTTTTTTTTTTTGATTATATGGACTAAACTATTTTATTTAAAAGAAATTATAGTATTGGCACACAACACACGATACAGCAACTTTTTCAAAAGGATGATATTACCCTCGCTTTGTTTGAGAATGATTTATTTTGGAAAGGCTATTTGCAAAATTTGAGGTAAAAAATTAAAAATTAGCCTATTTTAAAAAAATAAAAACTTATTTACATCTAATGACAGACTTAGAATTTCAAGCTAAAATGGGCCGGAGTTTAAGAAAAAAAATTATAAATAGGCATCTATATAATATTAACAAATTATAAATACATAAAATTATTATTATTTAATACATTAAAATGCAATTATTTACAAAAAAAAAAAAAAATTAAATACTATGCTAGCTAGGATTTTTATTTTTATTTTCTAAACTTAGAGTATTTACAGTAGTAGTGCTAAAAAATTTAGTTTTTAGCACCTCAAAAGGCTAATTTATCTATTTTTTCACCTCATTTTACAATACACCGAACATCAAATCTTCTTATGTTCTATTTTTTCCCCACTTCATTTAAAATATTATAAACAACTCATTAAAATAATAAAGGAAGAGAGATAATTTGAGTTTTTTCATTCTTAATAAAATATTGTATTTTATTTTTATCAATTACTACAGTCAATTGATATTTATATTAGTTTACTGTAGTAGCAAAAAATTTAGTTTTAGCTTTTCCAATAACACATGGTTTTTTGGTGATAAAATATTTTTTTGGTGATAAAATATTTTTTTGCTAAAATATAATCAACATTGTGAATGTTTAATTATTTTTGTTAAGTTTTTGGGTTGAATAGTTGCTAGTTGGAGGGGGGCCAAAAGTTTTGGAATGGGGGCAACTACAAAAATAATGTATATAACTTGTAAAAAAAATTTAAAAAATTTGGACTGGAGGGGCTCGGGCCCCCTTGGGCCCTCACTTGGGTCCATCCCTATTTACATTCTTAGCGAAATGGTCATTCTACAAGTATAAAATTCTTGTGGGGTGAAGGGTAAAAATCAGAGTTCAAATATCTAGGAAAAAGTTTCACAAGCTAAAATGGGCCGGAGTTTAAGAAAAAAAAATTATAAATAGGCATCCATATAATATTAACAAATTATAAATACATAAAATAATTATTACTTAATACATTAAAATGCAATTATTTACAAAAAAAAAAAAAAACAATTTTTTTTTTTAAATACTATAACACACACACATATATATATATATATTTTTTTTTTTTTTTTGAGAAACCACACACATATACATTTAGATTATTTTAGAATAGAATTTTTATCTTATATATAAAAATAAAATTAAAAACTAAAACTTATATTATTTTTGAAATAAAGCAAAAACAAAAGAATAGTTTGGGACCACAAATAATAGATAATTTAAGCTTATAATTGGTTACCAAAAACACCTATACCATAAAAATTCGAGGCAATATAATTCTTATGTAAGGTCATTCTATACAACTTTCCTCACTACCTCTTGCATTAGGCAAAACACAATAAACCTTCATTCCATGACATTAAAACCCCAATGTACAACCCAGCAAGCTCAAAAGAGTGTTATTCTCTCAAACCTAATTACCATAATAATTTAGAAGTGATATAAAAGAATAAGTATAGAGACACATACACACTTAAATTCACAACATGCTTAAGTGTCACAATGTGAATATTACACCTATTTTTTTAGCAAGTACATGTGGTGTTATGTGTAAATATTGAAATTTAATTACAAGTTGACACCCAAACATATTATGAAATTGGATGTGAATGTATGTAGATTGAATTGATAATAAAATATATTTTTACAAGACTTTTGCAAAAATTAGCAATATATTTTAATTTTTGTCAGTAAATTTGGCTTTTTTTCCAAGAAATAGAATCCCCACATTTATACTTTTTTTTTTTTACAACCCCGCATTTTTTTTTTTTTGGTACTTATTATTTAGGGAGGTGCCATTAGACCAAGTCGGTCATCTTAAAGCAAAACAATTACAAAGTCCAACATTTTATTTATTTATATTTTTCCAGGGACACTCAGATGGTAGAGTTTAATGTATTTAGGACTTGAGTAAAATCCAAGGTACCATCACATTCTTAATTATATGAAAAAGAAAATGATGAACTTAATTTTTTTTTTTTTTTATATATATAAACTTGTTAATATCTCAAACGTTCTGGAAGTGTATTTGCATCTATTCTGTTCATTGCTTTTAAGGAAAAGGTTCCATTGAATGGTGCATGGTGACATAATTTGTAACTGGCATGTTGACACATTGCATGGTGGTGACACAATTTGTAATTGTAGGAGGTTGCTCTCTCATCATCATTGATCATCACTCTCATCTCTATTTATTACTATACGTCACTCTTCCATCTTTCTTCCACATCCCATAGTTTTCTTTCTCTCTATATAAATCATTTATCTTTTCTCATGTATTGGCAAAAGTGTAGACGAATTCACCAAGCACCTCCCCAATAATTAATTTGTTGCCTTTTAGATACAGTTCTATGTCACTGATCATGTGTTTCATTCATTTTCTAATTAGTCATTTAAAGTTTATATTAATTATTTTGAAAGTCCTATAAAACTACTATATTACATGTAATGCATATGTATTGTAATTAATAGTAAAATAGAAACATTACGCTCTCTTCCCTTGTAGTTTGGGGAAGCCACAATCCATCCCAAACTTGAATCTCAAACTTGAAGGGAAAAACCAATCAACCCAACATCTATTTGACCAAGTACAGTTAACCTTAAATATTTTGTTTATAGGAAATGTCATTCATTGCCTTAATTCCCATAAAAGGCTGAAGCTAAGATGTGGGTGTGTTTTCTCAATCAAACACCATAAAAACAAAGACCCAGATAACAAATCTTTCAACTAAGCCAATATTTACACATTGGGTGACAACCCAATAGCCAAAAAGACATACACGGAGGAACAAAAGTATCATCCAGTGAGAACACATACCATTGTAGTACTAAGACAATTGAGCACAGAGGGCTTGTTCAGAATCACTGTTCTGGACCATGCTTTGCTCTCAACCAATACCTGCAAAGAGAGACAGTGAGTAGACAAAAGGGTAATCTTGAAACTGACCTGGTTGTCAAGTTCATTGGTAATAGCAGGGTCCGGAAGAGAACAAAGAGTTCTTGTGTGGTATTGGTTAAGGAAACGAGGACTTTGAAGACACGTAATTAGCCGTTTACTTTTAATTAGTGCCTAAAAGAGGTGGGTAAAAATTGAGATCATCAAAATCCTAGAAAAAAAATTGAGATAAAAAATGTAATTAACAGTTATATATAATAATATATTAATAAGTTAAGGGAGATAAATAAAAATTTTCATCATTTTTAAGGTGATAACTTGTGACTAGTGCATACTACATACTAAAAGTAATGCTAATGACGAATATTTGTTCAATTAACAACTTAAATTGTGAAAAAAAAAGTTATTAAGTAAGTTACCATCTATTTTGCAGAAATTAGCAATATATATTAATTAGTAAGTATTGTTCGCAATAAATTTTTCGATCTTTTTTTCATAATTGCTATTGAAGTGATAAATTGTGAATTAGTTTACATTAAAAATGATGCCAATAATAGTCTCAACAATGAAAGTAGGGACGAACCTAGGATTTCAAGTTAGGGGGGCCGGAGATAAGTGCAAAAAAGAAAAAGAAAAATTCAAATGCACATCCATATATTATTAACAAACTATCAACCAATATAAATATACAAAATCATTGTTTCTTAATATATTAAGATGCAAACATCTATTAATAAAAACAAAAGACACAAAACACTATTGTTTCTTAATACATTTTTTATGAAAATGGAACTCGACACTATGAACTTATTATGCACTACCAACAAGCACTTTTCCTAACTTTACCATTTTTATTCCTTGAAAGTTGAATCAATGTTCCTCTTTCTATTGCTTGCCTCTATTATTGCCCGTTTCAGGTTATTTCGGGGTTCTTAAAATATATATATATATATATCTATAATAATAATAATTGTTACTTTTATATAAAATAATGAATTTAATTTAATTTTTTTTAGAAATCTTAAATAAGGTGGGATTTAAAAAAATATTTATTTATAATCTTTTATTTTTATTCACATTTTATATAAGATTTTTAACTTACTATTTATGTATGGCAATCTTGTAAATAAAGAAGTGGTAATCTTGTAAATAAAGAAGAATAGAGGATTATTTTTTAAGTAGGAAGTTTCCTAGAAGTTCCTTAATCTCTTCGCTGCTCAGCACGTATTTTACTTTTACCATTAGATCTCTTTTTTCTATTTTCGCAACCAAATTTCTTCCTCACAGTCTCTCACCAAGGAAGCAATCTCAATTAATTCTCTACTCAAATATTCTTTCATACTTTTAGTCATCATCATTTGACCGTGAATCTGAGCCAGGGGCGGGTCTCGCGTGGCGACAGTGGCGGCGCTAGTGTGGTCGTTTCCCGTTTGGGTATGAGATGCCGACAGTTGAGACAGCGACGAGTCTGCAATGGATTTCTCTTGCGTGTGGTGGCAGCGTGACTGTGTTTGCGATGGGTCTCTCTCTTTTCTTTTCTTTTTTGCTTCGTTTTCGCTTGTTGCTTTGCTCCGTTTGGTTTCTTCTGCTGGGTTTTGTTTTTGTTTTTGTTTTTGTAACTGGTACCATTCTTTTCTCATCGTATGACTTTAGTTTCAATATTAACTCTTTTGTTTTGGAAGCTTAGAATAGAACATGTGGGAAAATAACACTATGATTTTCAATAATGATATATTTTTTTATTCTTCATTATGAATTTTATATTATATGATAAAGAAAGCAATCCTCTCAACAAAGTCTAAGCACAACCATTTAGCGCATCCAATGGAAGTTTCATTTCTTAATTCTATAATATCCTTAACCTTTTCCTTAGTTTGATTGGAAAACAAATAGATGGATAGGTTCTTTTCTTTGATTGGGGAGATCTCTTATACTTGTGCATCTCTTATGCAAGTTGTTTTGGCATCTGAAATTAATGCCTTGTTGTACAAGTTTCTTTTAATATTCTTTGTTTTTTGTTCATATATTCTTGTATTTTGATGCATCATACATGTGTATATATGTTAGAAGGTTGGATAGTTTTGAGAAGAAATCTACAAGGAACTGTTTATTGATCAGTTTGGTTTTTGAGAAAATGGAATATCTTGTATTGCTTCAAAATGGTCTCGTTGTTTTGTTAACTATTGCTTTCTCTTGGAAGCTTATTACATACATGTGGGGCTCCGTGAAGATGGAGAAGGAACCAATGAAAGTATTGGTCACTGGTGTTGCAGGCATGCTAGCTCAACCTGATAGTCTATTTGGTTTTTCTTGGTCCTTGCTAGAATTATTTGATTGTCTTGTTATCATCATGAAACTCAATATTAGAAATTTGAATGCCTTTTATATTATTATATATATTTATTTTTGCTGAATTTCTGAAACAGTCATCTAAATTTTCATTCAAATTGACAAATATGAATGTTCTCCAAATGATAAACCCCAAATTTTCCAATTTTGTATGATTGCTTAATCTAAATTTGCTTGTATGCCTGTGGATACTTGTTGTTTTTTGGTTTACTCATTATGGTATCTTTAGCTCATATAGATATCATTTAGTGGTTTTGTTAGAATCAATGGCTAAACGATAAAATTCACTTTTTCCTACCTGCTTAAACTATTAAGGCAAATGCTAATTTACCAGGTTTCTCCTTCATGGGAGTTAAAGTCAAAACTGACCCCAATTGTTAATAAGTGAAATTTATGGAATTTGTTGCTTTGTATTTTTTATAAATATGTTAAAATCATCATCCAATTTTTCATGAATTTTTGTCTCAATTTTTGTTAAAAATTATCTACAAAAAAGTATTTTAATTATTTTTCTTCAAATTTATCCTTAACTTAATTTGAAAATCCTGTTTTCTATTCAGTTTATGACTTCCTGCACTGCTGTTCTGTGATGTAATTCTTAATGAAATTGTTTAAATCTGTGGTTTTCTTTGAAGATGAGTTTGACTGCCATTTTTGATTTCTGTAGATAATCTAAAGAAATCCTAAAAATTGTAACTGTTTTGTTGTTGAAATAATCATTGTATTATCTTATACATTGTAGTCTTTTTGATATAGTTGGAAAGAATGAGAATTGAAAAAAAAAAAAGCTTGATTTATATCAAGATGACAGTTGTCATTATGTAAAGGAGCAAGTGCATTTGATTTTCAATTCTATAGGTTTGGTATTCTTTCTTCTAGACATGATAATATATAGCTTGTATATCTGTAGCTCAAAATTTTGATTTTGTTCAACGGGGCAAATAGGTTATGCCATTGCTCCAATGATTGCAAGGGGAATCATGTTGGGTCCTGATCAGCCTGTGATTCTGCACTTGCTTGATATCGCACTGGCAGCTGAAGCCTTGAATGGGGTAAAAATGGAATTGCCTGATGGTGCCTTCCCTCTTCTGAAAGGTATGTCTCTTATCTTGAGAGCTAACTCTAGGTAGATAGAACTATACTTTCCTTTGAGGTTTCTTAAATTGTCATGAACATGGTTCAATAGAGGTGCATGCTACAACGGACATCACTGAAGCTTGTAAAGATACCCCCCCCCCCCCCCCCTTCTCTCAATGCTGTGCAGTTAATTTTGGAATTGATATTGTTGACTAAGTTGATGCGTTTTATATTATGCAGGTGTTAGTTGTTGCCAACCCAGCAAACACTAATGCCCTTATCTTAAAACAATTTGCTCCTTCAATCCCAAAGGAAAACATCACATGCCTAACACGACTTGATCACAACAGAGCATTGGGCCAAATAGCTGACAGGCTAAAGGTTCATGTTAGTGATGTCAAGAACGTAATCATCTGGGGAAATTACTCTACAACTCAATATTTGGAAGTCAATCATGTGACTTTCACCACCAGAAATGGAGAGAGACCAGTCAGAGAACATGTTGTTGATGATCATTGGTATCTCAACATATCCAACATGTTTATTTATTACTACTTTCACATGTTTAAATTACTTGGAAACATGTTGATAAACTACTTTAAACTTTTCAAATGGGAGGTGTAGTAACATAGGGTTCAAATTCAGAACACATTCCATGATAAACTACTACTTGTTCTAATAGTTTAATTATTAGGAAATGGTAAATTTAATTAATTAATTATTGTTCTAGCATAACTTGTATCTAAGTCAAATACGTAATGTTATCAACATTCAGGATTTTGGTAATTGTAGCAATCCCTCCCCCTCAAAATAAGTAGTGATTGGTCATCTATAAAGAGAAAATTGACCTAGTGAAATTATGGCTCTCCTTAGATTATCTTGCTTCTTTTAGGCAATAGCTTCAGGTGTACTGTCAAGTAGTATCTACATGCCAATTACCTAACCCAGGGATCCCAATTTTTAGGGTGTAGGCGGTAACAATTTTTATACTTGAATTTGTAATTATCAAAAAAAAAAAAATTATATACTTCAATTTGTCTTGAGAATCCTGTTAGGACCTGGCTTTGATATCGAAAAATTATTAAACAACAAAGTTTTAGGTTGGAGTGGGGTAAAGTAGTGTGCATGCTGAAATTTTAGGTTGCAACCCTTTGCAGGATCTTCAAAAACCTAGTTATGTTGACAATATTCACATCTCTAAGCATCCTTGTCCACTATTTACTCTGCTTCACTCCCAACAAGTCTTTTATCTTTTTTCTTTTTCTAAATAAATAAATTTAGTTTGTCATAGGTTAAAAATCGAGTTCATCACCACCATGCAGCAGTGTGGTGTAGCCATTATCAAAGCTCGGAAAGCATCAAGTGCATTTTCTGCTGCAATTGCTGCTTGTGATCATATATGTGATTGGGTTTTCGGGACTCCCAAGGTTGATTCTCTTTCACCTCATATAGCATTTGATCATGCTGACCTTAATTATTTGCCTTTGAGATTCTGTTTTTTGTTTTTTTAATTACTATCTTTTGTAATTCTTCCTTTGGCTTTGTCATTTAGGGAACATGGGTTTCCATGGGAGTTTATTCTGATGGTTCTTATGGGATTCCACCTGGCCTTATTTACTCTTTTCCTGTTAAATGTGAGAAAGGGAAATGGTCAATTGTGCAAGGTATGTTCTGTTCTACATGTTGTAAATGTAACATCTTCTTTCCTTGAGAGTTGAACTTACTTCCAATGTTTCAGAAACTACAGATCACTGTAACCTGCATGGAGGAATATATGTTGTTTGTCGATTATTTCTTAGATCTAAGTAACGGTATTAACGAAGGTAGATGTTGAAGAGACCAAGGATATATTTTTGGAATAGTATGGACTATCACAATAACATACACAAAGCTCAGAACTCCTAGTTACTGACGAGCAATCAATAACGATTAAAGAGGGCTGAGAGTAATATAATTGAGGATTCATGAATAAATAGTTATAATTATGAGAGCCTACTATAGTTTTGTGTCAGAATTTTATATTCCAAAATTTTTGTGAAATGGTCCAAATTTTATGATATTACTTGCATGATATGAGACTATTTCGGTGCACTCAGTGTTTGGTACTTGTTTATGCAATGGCAGGGCTCAAGACTGATGAGTACTCGAGGGCAATGATGGATGTAACAGCAAAAGAACTCATTGAGGAAAAATCCTTGGCCAAGTCATGCCTAGAGTAATAATGAAGACAACTTAATAAAAATACATGAAAAGGAAAAAAGGAGTTCCAGTTTCCTTTGCAACTTTATGTACAACTTTTATTTGTCACATATAAGCTTTATAAGCTTTGGAACAATGACAGAACAAGATGTGTCATTCTGATTTATCTTTTCTCATGTGTTGGCAAAAGTGTAGACGAATTCACCAAGCAACTCCCCAATACTTAGTTTGTTGCCTTTTAGATACAGTTCTATGTCACTAATCATGTGTTTTCATTCATTTTCTAATTACATTTAAAGTTTATACTAATTATTTTGAAAGTCCTATAAAACTACTATATTACATGTAATGCATGTGTACTATAGTTAATAGTAAAATAGAAACATTCGCTTTTGGGAGTAATTACGCTCTCTTCCCTTGAAGTTTGGGGAAACCACAATCCATCCCAAACTCGAAGGAAAAAAACAATTAACCCAACATCTGTTTGACCAAGTACAGTTAACCTTAAATATTTTGTTTATAGGAAATGTCTTTCATTGCCTTAATTCCCATAAAAGGCTGAAGCTAAGATGTGGGTGTGTTTTCTCAATCAAACACCATAAAAACAAAGACCTAGATAACAAATCTTTCAACTAAGCCAATATTTACACATTGGGTGACAACCAATAGCCAAAAAGACGTACACAAAGGAACAAAAGTATCATCTAGTGAGAACACATACCATTGCAGTACCGAGACAATTGAGCACAGAGGACCTGTTCAGAATCGCTATTCTTGACCAAGCTTTGCCCTTAACCAATACCTGCAGAGAGAGACAGTGAGTAGACAAAAGGGTAATCTTGAAACTGACTTGGTTGTTAAGTTCATTGGTAATAGTAGGGTTTGGAAGAGAACAGAGTGTTCTTGTGAGGTACTAGTTGAGGAAACGAGGACTTTGAAGACACGTAATTAGTCCTTTACTTTTAATTAGTGCCTAAAAAAGGTGGGTAAAAATTGAGATCATCAAAATCCTATAAAAAAAAATTTGAGATAAAAAATGTAATTAACAGTTATATATAATAATATATTAATAAGTTAAGGGAGATAAATAAAAATTTTCATCATTTTTAAGGTGATATCTTGTGATTAGTGTATACTGCATACTAAAAGTAATGCTAATGACAGATATTTGTTCAATTAACAACTTAAATTGTGAAAAAAATAAGTTATTAAGTAAGTTACAATCTATTTTGCAGAAATTGGCAATATATATTAATCAGTAAGTATTGTTATGCAATAAATTTTTCAATCTTTTTTTCATAATTGCAATTGGAGTAACAAATTGTGAATTAGTGTACATTAAAAATGATGCCAATAATAGTCCCAACAATGAAAGTAGGGATGAACCCAGGATTTCAAGTTTGGAGAGTTGAAGGAAAGTGCAAAAAAGAAAAAAAAAAAAATTCAAATGCGCATCCATATATTATTAACAAACTATCAACCAATACAAATACACAAAATCATTGTTTCTTAATATATTAAGATGTGTAAGGGGGTGGGCCTGGCTTGGGGTATTAGGCAAGCTCCTACCGCACTAGGCCCGGGTTGTTTCTGGGTTGGGACCGGCCCAATTGGAGCACACCTTGGCCCGGCTTGTGCACAATCTTTGTCGCGTCTGCCAAAGTCCATTTAAGAGCTCACAGCAGGTAGAGTTATTGTTAACAAGTTATGGCAGACAGACATAATATTGAAAACGCAAAGGAAATACAATCACAGAACAACTTAACAAGCCTGACTTTTAAAGAATAATGCTTAAGCGAAGAATTAGAACATGATTATATATGTAAAAAAGAAAAAAAAAAAAAAACGAGTCTGCCACACTAAGTATTGCCGCAGGATTCCAACCACGGAAGGGAAAACTACTCTCTCAACGCAAGTAACTTCACTTGGTGAAATTAATTGCTTTGAGAGGACAGCCCCAAATGGTATATACCCAGGTATAGACTTTGTATTGCCTTTTGAGGACAAGGCTATTGAGGGAGAGAGGGTGTTAACCCATTTAGGTGCATACCTGCCATAAACACTCCGTTTCTCTTTCTTAGTATTCTTTTCTCTCTGTTTTTTTTTTTTTTTTCGATTCTTTTCTCTTTGTTTTTTCTTTCTTCCGATTCTTTTCTTTCTGTTTTTTCTTTGACTTCCTTTTTCGCCTCCCCTTTTGCACACAGCCACGGGTCCCTTATATAGGACCTGCCATGGCCGATTTTACTGTTCTAGCATTTCTATGGCCCTATTCTGCTATCGTAGCCTTTTGCCATCCACTTACCGAGTCAAATGGTTCTGATCCACCATTGACCCGTGGCTTTCAGACAACGAAGGTTCCTTCTCTACTTCGTCCAGTGTGTCCTCTCTCTCTCTCGGTCTCTCATGGCATGCACCAGCGGTTTTTACCCACCCTTGCCTCTTTTGGGTGGCATGTCATCCCAGCAGGACTATGCCCACTGAAAGAGTCTGGGCAAGAAACACAAAATGGGTTCTCGCTCCTCTCCCCACCGCCAGACCATGCCCTCACCCATGACATCACCCTTTCCCATAGTGGCTGGGTATAGGCTAGTGATGCCTGGGTTGTTCGCATGCGTTACCTTATTGATATTTCATTCGTTTGCCGAGGTCTGAAAATGGGTGCGCATATCCTGCCGTGCGCTTTTTGACATTTTATGATGTGGATTGTTTTTCCGGCAGGCCAACGCCCATGTGTTGTCCCTTTCTTTAGAGGGCTGAGCTCTGTAGTGGGCTTCCCTTTAGTTTGGGCATTTCGCTTTGTGGCTTTGCGCCTCCTGCCATGCCAAGTTGCTATTCCTCCTGCTCGTTTTTAATCCTGCCGAGCCCCTTTGGGTCTGCCATGTGCTTTCCCTCTCAGTATACTTACTGGGTTACTCCTCTTATTTCTTGTGGGATCCAATGTCCCTTTTTCTTGTGGGCATCCCTGACCCATTTTGGTTTTGTTTCACACATGGGTTTTTTTGCTAACTCACTTTGGGCTTCCTTGGCCAGACTTTATCCTTTAGGCTCGTGGGTTCTCCATTTGCCCGTAACTCTCTTTTTTCTTATTGCAGTAGGCCTGCTGTGGCCCATTCTTTCTTTTCCCTCATCCTTTTCATGGATTTTGTTTCTTTTCTCTTTCCGGGCCTATTCAAGCCCATTTGCTTCTTCTGGACCCATCTCATGGACCCTTGAACCATTCATATGCATTTTTTTTTTTTTTGGCTCTTTCTTTTAGTTCGCCCGCAACTCTAGGCCTTGGGTCTGCTGGGCTTCATAAAAAATGAGCCTCAACAAGATGCAAACATCTATAAAAAAAAAAACAAAAGACACAAAACACTATTATTTCTTAATACATTTTCTATGAAAATGGAATTCGACACTATGAACTTATTATGCACTACCAACAAACACTTTTCCTAACTTTACAATTTTTATTCCTTGAAAGTTGAATCAATGTTCATTTTTCTATTACTTATCTTTATTATTGTCCGTTTCAAGTTATTTCGGGGTTCTTAATATATATAAATATATATATGTATAAAATAATTGTTACTTTTGTATAAACTAATGAATTTAATTTAATTTTTTTTTAGAAATCTTAAATAAGGTGGGATTTAAAAAAAATATTTATTTATAATCTTATATTTTTATTCACATTTTATATGAGATTTTTAACTTACTATTTACTTATGGCAATCTTGTAAATAAAGAAGAATATGGGATTATATTTTAAGTAGAAAGTTTCCTAGAAGCTACCTTAATCTCTTCGCTGCTGAGCACGTATTTTACTTTTACCATCAGATCTCTTTTTTCCATTTTCGCAATCAAATTTCTTCCTCACAGTCTCTCACCAAGGAAGCAATGACAGGATCTCAAATTAATTCTCTAGTCAAATATTCGCAACCAAATTCACCAAATTTCTTCATCATTTGACCGTGAATCTGAGCCAGGGACGGGTCTCTCTCTTTTCCCGTTTCCCGTTTGGGTATGCGACGCCGACAGTTGAGACAGCGACGGGTCGGCGATGGATTTCTCTCGCGTGTGGTGGCTTGAGCGGCGGTGTGACTGGGTCTGCGATGGGTCTCTCTCTTTTCTTTTCTTTTTTCCTTCGTTTTCGCTTGTTGCTTTGCTCCGTTTGGTTTCTTTTGCTGGGTTTTGTTTTTGTTTTTGTTTTTGTAACTGGTACCATTCTTTTCTCATCGTATGACTTTAGTTTCAATATTAACTCTTTTGTTTTGGAAGCTTAGAATAGAACATGTGGGAAAATAACACTATGATTTTCAATAATGATATATTTTTTTTATTCTTCATTATGAATTTTATATTATATGATAAAGAAAGCAATCCTCTCAACAAAGTTTAAGCACAACCATTTAGCTTGGGTGGTTAGAAGTGGATGTTGCATTCAATGGAAGTTTCATAACTTAATTCTGTAACATCCTTATCTTTTTCCTTAGTTTGATTGGAAAACAAACAGATGGATAGGTTCTTTTCTTTGATTGAGGAGATCTCTTATACTTGTGCGTCTCTTGTGCAAGTTGTTTTGGCATCTGAAATTAATGCCTTGTTGTACAAGTTTCTTTTAATATTCTTTGTTTTTTGTTCATATATTTTTGTATTTTGATGCATCATACATATGTGTATATATGTTAGAAGGTTGGATAGTTTTGAGAAGAAATCTACAAGGAATTGTTTATTTATCAGTTTGGTTTTTGAGAAAATGGAGTATCTTGTATTGCTTCAGAATGGTCTCGTTGTTTTGTTTACTATTGCTATCTCTTGGAAGCTTATTACATATATGTGGGGCTCCTTGAAGATGGAGAAGGAACCAATGAAAGTATTGGTCACTGGTGCTGCAGGCATGCTAGCTCAACCTGATATTATTATATATTTATTTTTGCTGAATTTCTGAAACAGTCATCTAAATTTTCATTCAAATTGACAAATATGAATGTTCTCCAAATGATAAACCCCAAACTTTCCAATTTTGTATGATTGCTTAATCTAAATTTACTTGTATGCCTGTGGATACTTGTTGTTTTTTGGTTTCCTCATTATGGTATCTTTAGCTCGTATAGATATCATTTATTGGTTTTGTTAGAATCAATGGTTAAATGATAAAATTCACTTTTTCCTGCCTGCTTAAACTATTAAGGCAAATGCTAATTTATCAGGTTTCTCCTTCATGGGAATTAAAGTCAAAACTGACCCCAATTGTTAATAAGTGAAATTTATGGAATTTGTTGCTTTGTATTTTTTATAAATATGTTAAAATCATCATCCAATTTTTCATGAATTTTTGTCTCAATTTTTGTTAAAAATTATCTACAAAAAAGTATTTTAATTATTTTTCTTCAAATTTATCCTTAACTTAATTTGAAAATCCTGTTTTTTATTCAGTTTATGACTTCCAGCACTGCTGTTCTGTGATGTAATTCTTAATGAAACTGTTTAAATCTGTGGTTTTCTTTGAAGATGAGTTTGACTGCCATTTCTGATTTCTGTAGATAATCTAAAGAAATCCTAAAAATTGTAACTGTGTTGTTGTTGAAATAATCATTGTATTATCTTATACATTGTAGTCTTTTTGATATAGTTGGAAAGAATGAGAATTGGAAAAAAAAAAAAAGCTTGATTTATATCAAGATGACTGTTGTCATTATGTAAAGGAGCAAGTGCATTTGATTTTCAATTCTATAGGTTTGGTATTCTTTCTTCTAGACATGATAATATATAGCTTGTATATCTGTAGCTCAAAATTTTGATTTTTTTCAACAGGGCAAATAGGTTATGCCATTGCTCCAATGATTGCAGGGGGAATCATGTTGGGTCCTGATCAGCCTGTGATTCTGCACTTGCTTGATATCTCACCGGCAGCTGAAGCCTTGAATGGGGTGAAAATGGAATTGCTTGATGGTGCCTTCCCTCTTCTAAAAGGTATGTCTCTTATCTTGAGAGCTAACTCTAGGTAGATAGAACTATATTCTCCCCTGAGGTTTCTTAAATTGTCACGAACATGGTTCAATAGAGGTGCATGCTACCACGGATGTCACTGAAGCTTGTAAAGATGTCAATATTGCTATTATGCTTGGTGGATTCCCCCGGAAGGAAGGTATGGAAAGGAAGGATATGATGTCTAAGAATGTGCCTATTTACAAGGAACAGGCTTCAGCCTTGGAGGAGCATGCTGCTTCGGATTGCAAGGTGACCCCATAAATTCACTTGAGTGTGTAGATTTAAGATTTTAGGGACACCCACACACCCACACTCAATTTGGAATATTATCAGTTCACATTTACATAGATTGTGTATTTTTTGTATATATGGCTCAATTTACTTTAAAAATTAAAAGTCATGAAACTGGATGTTCTGAGATGTTTTGAAGTTTAAAAAGAGGAGACATATTGGTTCTATTGATGCTGATTGAATTCATTGGATAAGATTGATGCTAATGGATCTGAGACTTTTTTTAGGATTTTATTTATTTATTTATTTTGTATTTAACGAAAATTTTTATTAGGTATTTTCTTTTCTTACTTGATTGTGAAGTTATTTCCCTTCCTTCTTTAATTTAATTTCACTACAGTAGACAGGTTGATCTTAAAATTTGTTGGAATTTTTACTTCCCATGCTTCGTGTTGAATACAAGCATATCTCTGTTACTTTGCTTGGTACTAACTCAAAGCAGTCTTTAAGTGCTGATTCTTGGGTTTTATCCCTCTCTCCACATCTTGGCGTTGATTCATGGGTTTTATCCTGTTTGTTTTTATTTTACTTCCCAAAAACACATTCCCATTGAAAACTGGTCGTCCTGCTTCTGCACCACCTAAAACTAGATGCCCTCTAGGCCATGATAAAAATTAGTGAATAAAAAAACTAATGATTTTAGCATCCTGTTCCATTATTATTAGCTTGTAATAATATGTCCCAGTACATTCCTTGTCTCGCTATCATTTCCTGTCCATACTCTTTGGCATGGTCTGTTGCTTCTATTAGTTGTAATTGCTCTGTAGCACGCCTTTTGGCATGTCCTCTGAACATTACCTGCTTTGGTAATTGATACAATCTGAATGTCTGTATCTTGGTTAATGTTGCTATTTTAAGTTACATCCTGGAGGGACACTTGTGCTCAAATTAGTAATATTGCTAAGCTACCTAATCTAGAGTCCCTTTACATCATAAGAATAATTGATCAGACATTCTTTATATTGCGTGAATTATACTATTTCCCTAGAAAGAAAAATCTTTCAGTTATCAGAGAGCAGTGTTTGTCCTTTCTTTCCAGATTGAAGAAGTATGTGTATCCAAATTACTAGTTCTCCAGCCGCCTCACTCACTCTGAATATGGAAGAACAAGAAGCTGCCATGAAAATGCACGATTCAAGCAAATCTTTAATACTCTAAATATTTATGTTTTTTTTTATCCTCTCAAATCTTGTGTCTCTATGTGCGATCATTGACAACATAATTGTACATTTTCGAGTCTAGTTTCCAACTTATTAATGAACATATTCGGTGAAAACCAGATTTCCTATATGTCTGTTTCCAACTTATCTATAATCAATCATAATGTCAAATTTCTAACAATTGCAAATGTTGAAAGATTGAAATCTTTAAAGAGTTTTTTTATTTATTTATTTTTTAATCTTCACTGTTATGCAGCTAATTTTTGGAATTAATGTTGTTTCCTAAGTTTTTTTTTTTGAGAAGATATTGTTTCCTAAGTTGATACCCTTTTATTGCTTTATTTTGTAGGTGCTAGTTGTTGCCAACCCTGCAAACACCAATGCTCTCATCTTGAAAGAATTTGCTCCTTCAATTCCAGAGGAAAACATCACGTGCCTAACACGACTTGATCATAACAGAGCATTAAGTCAAATAGCTGAGAGACTAAAGGTTTATGTTACTGATGTCAAGAACGTAATCATCTGGGGTAATCACTCTTCAACTCAATATCCGGACGTCAATCATGCGACTGTCACCACCACAAATGGAGAGAGACTAGTCAAAGAACTTGATACAGACGATCATTGGTATCTCAAAATATCTAACATGTTTATTTTTTGCCACTTTCACATGTTTAAATTATTTGGAGTCATAGGTTGATAAAGTACCTATAAGTATTTAAATGAGGGGTAGAGCAGCCATACGGTTCAATCCTCTAAATTTAGACCACTTACATACCATGATACTATTTGTCCTAAAAGATTAAGTTCTTAGGAAATGGTAAATTTAATTATTTAACAACTTTTTTTGGAAAAAAAAAAATTATGGTTCCTAGTAATTGTAGCAATCCCTCCCCTCAAGATAAATAGTGATTGATCATCTATGAAGACAAAATTGCTCCAGTGAGTTTATGGCTCTCCTTAGATTACCATGCTTCTTTTAAGCAATAGCTTGGGGTGCACTGTCAATTAGTACCTACATGCTATTTACCTAACCCAGGGATCCCAATATTTAGGGTTTAGGTGATAACAATTTTTATACCTAAGTTTGTACTTACCAAAAAACAAACTTATTTTTAAATTTGTCTTGCACCCTGTTAGAGCATCGGCACCAGTTGGTGTATAATAGAAAAAGATGTGAAATTTACATATTTAAGCCCCAAAACTACCCACATCAGTCCTATATTAGGACCTGACTTTATATTTTTGAAAAGTTATTGAACTCCAAAGTTTTAGGTTGGTGTTGGGTACATTTGGGTGCATGTTGAATATTTAGGTTGCAAGTCTTTGCAGGGTCTTCAACAACATAGCTATGTTGACCATCTTCACATCTCTATGCATCCTTGTCAACCTATTTACTTTGCTTCCCTTTCTGTTATTTATTTATTTAAATTTTGTCTGTCATAGGTTAAAAAATGAGTTCATCAACACTGTACAGCAGCGTGGCGCAGCCATTATCAAGGCTCGGAAATCATCAAGTGCATTGTCTGCTGCAAGTGCTGCTTGTGATCATATGCGCGATTGGGTTCTCGGGACTCCCAAGGTTGATTCTCTTTCATCTCAAATAGCATTTGATCATGCAGAACTTATTTGCTATTATATTCTTTCTTTCTTTTTTTAATTATTATTATCTTTTGTAAATTTTCCTTTGGCTTTGTAATTTAGGGAACGTGGGTTTCCATGGGAGTGTATTCTGATGGTTCTTATGGGATCCCAAAGGATATTATTTACTCTTTTCCTGTTAAATGTGAGAAAGGAAAATGGTCAATTGTGAAGGGTAAGTTTTGTGGCTTCTATATGTTGTAAATGTTACTTCTTCTTTCCTTAAGAGTTGAACTGCTAATGTTTCTAAAGCTACAAATCACTATAATCTGCATAGAGGAATATATGCTGTTTGTCAATTATGTCTTATATCTAAATAATGGTTTCAGAGCAAAACTAGTGGTTGAAGAGAGCAAGGATATATATTTGAAATATATGGACCATAAGTCTATAACAATGAAATGCACAAAGCTCAGAACTCACAGTTACAAATGAGCAATCAACGATGATATAAAACGAGGGCTAAGAGTAATACAATTGAGGATTCATGAATGAATAGTTATAATTATGGTAGCCTATACTTTTGTGTTAGCAGTTAGCATGTTATATATTCCAAAATGCTGTGAAAAATGGTCCAAATGTTTTAATACTACTTGCATGAGACTATTTCAGTGCACTCAGTGTTTGGAACTTGTTTACGCATTGGCAGGGCTCAAGATCGACGACTTCTCAAGGGCAAAGATGGATGCAACAGCCAAAGACCTCATTGACGAAAAAGAAGTTGCCCATTCATGCCTCAACTAACAATGAACCCATGTTCCCTTCGAAAATAATGAAGACGACTTGATAATGCTTGAAACGAAGAAGGGATTTCCAATTTCCATCCTAACGCTATGTACAAATTTTATCAGTCACATATAAGCTTTGGAACAATGACTGAACAAGATATATCCTGCTTTATCTTATTTCATGTGTTGGCAAAAGTGTAGACTAGTTCACCAAGCACCTCCCCAAATCCAATAATCAATTCCATGTTACTACTCATGTTTTCATTGACTTTATATTATTTCATAAGTCCTAAAAAAAAGTCAAATTTATAAAGTTAAAAAAAAAAAACTAAATTATTATAGGTCATATGACTAAGAATTTGAATTCACTTACCATTATGCTTGGCTAGAGTATCCAACAAATTTTGATTAAATTATGTTTCATCGTATCTAAATAAATTTTAATTGAACTGTGTTTGATGATAAGAAATTGTAAAAAAAAAAAAAAAAATCGAAATTGTAAGTACTAAGTACTATTCAACCCAGGCGTGTTATTTTACAATTGGTTTGTGAGTTTCAGTTAATTCAACTAATAAAGTCTTTGATAGTTAAATAAAAAATTTGGGGTTCAATCTCCGCCTATACGAATAACCAATTAGTGTCTTGGTCTGTGATAAAGAGTTATCATTAAGAGTGGACGTTAAAAGTTGAAACTCTCTCTAAAAAAAAGTTTTCAATTCGTTTAATTATGTCTTTTAATTAAATTAATTTTTTTATTTTGGTCGTTATCCACGTTAGCAATTTTCATTCAAGAGATAGTAGCAAAAACTAAATTGACACGACATTGAAAAATTAAGGACCAAATTAACACAATTGAAAAGATATTGATCAAATTGAAATATAGTGTAAAGTGTAGGGATCAAATATGTAATTTACCCTAGTAGTAATTAGTAGGCATTTATTATGATTATGCTTGTATGTGAAATTATACATTCTAATATTAGGCAAGTATAACAAGTTTAGGTTTTGGACCATGTTTCTCTTCTCTTTTTTGGTGAGTACAGTTGTGTCCCTTTTGTGTCATAGGGTCTGTTTGGTTGAAATGGTGGAAAAGTAAGAGGATAGAAAATGAGAGAGGATAAAAAAGTTTTTAGTTTTCCTTCATGGTATTTGGTTTGAGAGTAGAAAAGTAGAGGGATAGAAAATATAGTTTGTATAAATTTAGTTTCATGTCCTTAATAAATAAAAAGAAAATAACAAATTAGAAAAAAAAAATATGGATGAACTTTTTTTTTTTTTTTTGCCATGAAAAGTAGAAAACCCAACATGTTGTAGTATGTGGGTGTGTTAGTCCAAAAATTTTCTAACCTGTTTTCTCCTCAATGTAGGGAGAAAACACCTGGGCTTCACCAATTTTTTTTTCCTCTCCTCCTTCTAATCAAACACCCACTAAAAACATTTTCTCTCTACTTTTCTCTTCTTTTTATTTCTATCCTCCCTATTTCACATCCAACCAAATGGACCTTAGTACGAGAAGAGGAAACTATGCTAGTTCTTTGAGTGAAGAAGAAGAGGGTCAATGTAGTTCACCTCAAATCTTCAGGCAAAGTTCTCCTCATCTAAATAAGAGGGTGTAAAGGTGGATCTGAGTAATAAACATCAAAGGCAAATGCATCTTCACTTGGCCTGTCCTTAATATAGAGGCGATGGCTAGAACTTTTAAGCCATTGTGGAGAACTCATAAAGGGTTCCATGTTCAAGATTCACAGCTTTTGTCACAACTTGCCCACGTGGCAAGTTGTGAGTGATGAAGTTGTGAACCTACTACTTTTACTTTATCATTCACAACTCGCCACGTGAGCAAGTTGTGGCAAAGTTGTGATACTAGTATTATTTATATGCTATTGGTGTGGTAATAACAGACCCACCATCTTTATTCCATCATTCATAACTCACTATGTGGGCAAGTTGTGACAAAATTGTGGTACTAGCATTATTCATATGCTATTGGCATGGTAACCCACCCATGAAAAGAAAAACAAAATGTGAATTAAGAGTTGAGTAAAGGTTCTTTGAAAATGAAGGATAAACAATCTACAATGTGGTAGAGGAAGGGAATAGCAGGAGAAGGACAATGCAATATGATCTCAAGACTATAGAAGCTACATCAATGGAGGCCAGTTACCAACCTGTCGAGAACAATGAGTTGTCTAGCTTGGAATTGTCATGAGCTTGGGAACCCATGCAAATAGTTCAAGAGCTCGTTACTTTTTTACAAGCAAAAGATCCCATAATCGTGTTCTTATCGGAGACTTGGCCAAATGAAGCATGGTTGGTAAGAATAGGGTGCAGGTTGGGTTCTGATGGAAAGTTTGTAGCTAAGGGTGAGACTCTAGGGGGAGGTCTGGTTCTCTTTTGGAAATTTGCCCTCTCTATCTTTGTTGATTCCTACTCATTTGAATCATAAAGATGTTATTGTAGATAAAGGCTCTGAGAATGCTTGGAGGCTAACTAGCGTGGGGTCAATATGAGTATAAATTTGATAACTTTTATTACTCTAATCAATAAAAAATTAATCGTAGGTTAGAGTTGGATTCTATCTCAAATATAAAAATATGTATATTCTTAATAATTTGATTTGTCCAGAATTTTTGGGTTTCCCACCTTAACGCAAGAACACCCCAATCAATTCTCCTCCCCCATTAAGTTATTCCTCTCTCCATCAAACCGCTTCATTTTCCTCTTTAATTAAAAAAATTACACTTTTTTCAATGTTCTTCAATTTTTTTTTTTTTTTTTTTTGGTTGGTGAAATTGAGCTTAAATTAAATAGAATTAAAGATTAGAAAGTCTAGAATAAAAAACACCCCAAGCATAAGCTAATAACTGGTACAAAATACAATGAGAAGGATGTGAATACAAAACAAAACTATCACTTGAAGAATATTCTTCCTTGGCCAAAGGTGGATCCATGGATGTGAGTTTTTAAAATATTTCTTAAATATTAATTTAATGCCTTCATGATTTTAGACTTCCCTCTTTAACACCTCTCCATCAATCTGGTTTATTTGCCTCATGACATTAATTTTCTGAGTACTACAAGAGTCACAAACTTTTTTACAAAAAATTTTTACAAACTTCTGATGTGGTGAATGGTTATTGGTAAATAAAAAAATAATGTTAATGGTGGGCCTAGATGAAAACCAATAAAAAGTTGACTACATCACCAGTTTATAAAAATGTTATAAAATAGACATTTGTGGCGGTAGCATTACTCTATTTTTTTTTTTTTTTTTACCTTTTTTTTCATTCTTCTCCATTATTATAGCATTATTTCTTTTAACCTTGTTTTCATGCTTTTTCATTAATTAAATTATTTTTTTCTTTTTCCTTCTTCGTTCTCTTTTATTGTTTTCTATTCCCCCCGCACCCCCCCCCCCCCCCAAAAAAAATTTCTCATCTCTCTTTTATTTTTCCTCTTACCAACCATTTATTAATTTTCTACTCAATGGTGATTAATTGATGCTTCAACCCTCCTCCCCTTCCCCCAATTCAAGCTATTATTTTCTCCATCAAAACTAATAACATCAAATTTTTATTTCCTTCTTCTGATTTTCTTTTTTTTACGACATACTTGCATTGAATGCTCCTCATGTTCCTACTCCCTTATTTCCAATACCTCTCCTTAAATGCCTTAGAAACACAAATAATTCTCAGCCAAAGGCCTTGTAGTTGAATTGGCCCCTCCCTATATACAAAGTGCTGGGGGGTTTAAGGGAGAAAGGGTTCGAGTTGCAGGATTAGCAGCATGTTGTAATTATTTCTCAAAAAAAAAAAAAAAACACAAATGATTCTCTTAAACAAACGAAAAAGGTTTGGCTCCAAGCACAAATAGAAAAATGACACTGTATGCACATGACTCACTTGATTAATTGGACTAAGCAAGTCATGGATAAATGTCATCTTCCTATTGATGGTTAGAGCCCCAAACTCTGTCCAAAACAAAAACTGATATAAATATTAGGAAAGCGTTAAAAGCACTAGGAGTTTTAGTGTTTTACTATAATCTGATGTAGTAAAGCTTGTAGTACTGTAACATTACTCTACATACACTCAAGTTTGTTTTGTTAAATCCAGCTAAAATGAAATATTCTTTTGGCATAAATAATTTGTAAAAGATGATTAATTCTAATATATTAACTTGCATAAATTGTAAAGAAAAAAAAAATCTAGACCTTTACAAATTAATTACATATCCCGCACTATGTGACTAGTATCATATGATAAAGAAAGTATTTAGCTTGGTTGAGGTGGTTCGAAGTGGGTGTTGCATTCAAGGGAATTATTTCATATCGTAATTTTATATTCTTATTTTTCTCCTTAGTTTGATTGGAAAACAAACATATGGATAGGTTATTTTCTTTCATTGGGGAGATCTCTTATTATACTTCTGCATCTCTTGTGCAAGTTGCTTTCTAAAATTAATGCCTTGTTGTAAAAGTATCTTTTTATATGCTTTGCTTTCATTCATATATTTTTTATTGATGTATCACGCGCGCGCGCGCACATATATGCGCTGCAAGTTAGGATTGTTTAATGAAGAAATCTCCTAAAAAACTGTTTATTGATCTGTTTGTTTTTGAGAAAACAGAGTACCTTGACTTGCTTAAGAAGGGCCTTGTTGTTTTATTTTCTATTTCTTTATTTTGAAAGCTTATTCCATACATAGAACCGTTTTAGGATCTGTTTATTTTCATGGAGTATCTTGAATTGCTTCTGAAGTGTCTCGTTGTTTTGTTTCCTATTGCTTTCTGTTGGAAGCTTATCAATATATATATATAAAAGCAGAGACCTCATGCGAAAATGCATGAGGTCCTGCCATGTGGCACTCTAAACTCTCATTTAGTCTTTTTAACCTTTTTTACATTAAATTTTTTAACTGTAACCTAATAATTTATGGTAACTTATTTTTACTGTTACAATTGTAATCTTCTAAAAACAATAGCTACATTGCCAAAGTAGATGAAAGCCCAAGCCCATAAATATTGACTCAACAATTAATTTCCCTCCAACATGTAGCTGAAAGGCTACAACCTTTGACCCACCCCAACTTTAAACCCCCACCAACGTCATAAATATTGACCCAACAATTAATTTCCCACCAACATACAACCTTTGACCCACCTCAACTTTGAACCCCCACCAACGTGTAGATCATATGATAACCCAAGCTGAACAGCCCACCAACGTGTACCTCAAAAGCTAATCCACGCCAACTCTGAACACAGCTCAAAGGCTAACCCACGCCAAGGCTGACCCACCCACAGTTTAGTAGATGAAAGCCTAAATATTTGCACACAAACCCTCTTCTTCCTTCGCACCTGTAGATGAAACCCAGCCAAGAATTTCAGTCACAGTGAACCTCTGTTTCCCTATACAAAAACTCTTCAACTTCTAACAAAACAATGGTTTCCATTCCAACTCAGTGATTATCTGAACAAACACTCTTCAACTTCTAAAAAAAACAACGGTTTTCACTCCGACTCGGTGATTATTTGAAGACATAAATGCAGGAGCTTAAAAGATTTCAGCGTTTAGTATTTGGGCCTTCAATGCAGCCACTTCCAACCAACTATACAATGCAGTTAACACCAGGTAAATGCCACCTGATTTATGAAATTGAAGAGTTAGTTTCATTTAATGTTTGTTTTGCATGTTGTGAAATTTGTTCTTTTATATATCTCCGTCTCCTTATGCCTCAAAACTTATGCCACTATAATTTATCACAATTCATTTCAGAGAGGTATGTTTACTTTCTTAATTTTATGTTCCTCTTAAATAGTTCGTTTATTAATTTTTTTTGAATCCCAAAATACTATGTTCATTGTTATGCCACTATAATCTTACATTTCATTTCACATTCATTGTTAATTTCATGTTTCTCTTCAATAGTTTGTTTATTGATTTGTTGTTACCGTCGGCCTCCAACCACAAGGAAGCTTTATTTCTTTTGCCGTCGCACCGCCAGAGCAATTATTGGGTAGGTTCCTTTGACTCTCTATTGATTCGAATTTAATATCATTTATCATTGATTGCTCTGCCTTGGCAAATAACAGTTGTGATGGAAGACATTTGAGACTTGCTGGCTTAGTGTAGACATTTATATTTTGTACATAGAAATTTGTTGGCAAAAGAAAAGTCTTAGATGAATTTTTTGGGACAATAATATGTAGTGCATAGTAGTTTTTCTATATTCAAGATTTAGAAAAGCTTACAGAAATGTTCAAAGGGCTTAAAAAGATTTGTAATACCGTATGCAATATACTTGGATCAATGATGATTTAAATGTAAATCTTCTTTTGAAAATGGATTTTTTTTATTTTGTGTTTTAATAATTTTCTAACTTATACATTTTTTTTTTCACACTTTTTTACTGTATGAAGTTTAGCCATTAGTAGTTGAGTTAATATCTACTCATCTCATCTCTTTTATCAACTACTAATCTCTTAGGTGTTAAATATCATGGGAATTTTGATTGGATTGGTTTTGATTTAGATATTTGGGGTTAGATTTATTTATTTTAAATAATTTAATTTTTTTGTAATTAAGGTACATATTTAGGTTAGAAGCAGTTTTGTTGTGGGTATTCTGTAAGATTTGGTCTGATTTGTAATATATAATTGCAAAACTTCTATTCAGTCATAAGTTAATCTTTGACTTGGGAGGGGAGAATGTTCCACATGGAAGCCTTTCAAAATTGGATATGGTATTGAGCATATTGGACAACTGTTTTACTTTAAGCTTTTCAGTCTGTGGGTCTTAACATTTTCAATTAGTTAAGAGAATTTTTTTTCCCAATTTCCTATGGGGCTTCTTGAATGCTGAAAAAAAATGTTAGAAAGACAGAGAATTACCATTTCTATTTGCAAGATTTGGGGGCTGTGCAAGCTTGAATACAATATAATTTAGCTTGATTTATTTTTTTTTTTTTTTTTTTTAGCTTTTGAGGAAAATAATTTTCAAGGTTCTTTTGTTAGAAAAGCATTAGATTTGATAGATGACTTGGTCAATTAGGGATCACACCAAAGCTCTAAGTGTTGCTACTCACACTAGGTGAATATTGAACATTATTCAAATTCTTTATTTATCTTGTGTGTGTGTGTTACATTGGTGTTTCAACATTTGATAGCAGTACTATATGCTTACAACAAAGTTATTTTTGTGTTTGATTTACTTAAAAGATATGTAACTATAAACCTCTATTATTATTATTATTATTATTTTTGATGAACTATAACCTCTATCATAAAGTTCAGTGGTTTGTCATGCACATTAGAATGTCTAATTATCAAGAATTAGGTAGAGTGGAAAGAGTTAATGCACACTGTTTTGTTTCTTCTCTACAAAACCTTCCCAATGTCAGCATAGCTTTACCATGGTTGCTTTTTCTATTCAAATTACCATCTAACCTTTTTAGTATGTCTATATTTTTTTTAAAAACTGTTGAATCAGCGAGGGTTCTTCTTGGATTATTATTATTAATTGATGGGTCAATTATACTCTTTCTTGGATGTTTTGTTTTAATTATTGTGGCCCCATCCCTTCTTTGCAATAGTGACATCAAAAATAAACTGAAACGCCACACCCAAAGAAACAAAACCAGCCATTCTGCCATTTTTCCTGCCATTTGGAGAGGAATGTCAAAACAAAAACATCTCATGCAAGGGAAGATAAGTGACATCTCAGGCTAGCACCACCAACAAACTGACTTCCGTCACCACTGTACTTCTAGAATTGTCACCAGGTGATTTTTTTTTTTTTTTGTTAATTGCATTCTTTGTATTTTGATTTTTATAATTAAATAACAAAAACTTGCAATAGCTATAGTTTATGTTTACGTATTTGTTTGGTTTTGATTGAGGCATTTGGGCTAAATATGGTTTTGATAAGGGATTTGGAGAAAGATTGTTTATCGTAATTGATTACGGCTTGAATTTTACATATGCTGTGATTATTAGATTACCTAAATCTTCAATTATTTTCAATTTTCCTCTGATTTTTAGTTCAGTTACTTCTTCATTGTGTAGCCTTTGAAATGATTTGGTTTTGCTTGGAATATTTTGGATAAGTTTTTTAGGGTACTCAAACTTATAATTCGAAGGCTATAATATTACATTGTTTTAATTGTTTTAATATTTACATTGTTTATTGATTTGTTGTTTATTTAGTTTAGCCATCTTTGAAAATTATTTATAATTCAATAGTTGTTAACCCACAGACAATATTGATTGTTTGTTCCAAAAAAAAAAAAAAAAAAATAAAAAAACAAAAAAAATAAAAAAATTAAATTACAATTANTTTTAATTGATATATATTTTTATTTCTTTTTATTAAAATTTATGGTTGAACTATGATCTCTCTCTCTCTCTCTCTCTCAAAAACAAGTAATAAAATTAAAAATTAGATTACAATTTTACTTAACTATACATTGTCATATATCCAAAATAAAGTATCTTTTTTTAATTGATATATATTTTTATTTCTTTTTATTAAAATTTATGGTTGAACTATGATCTCTCTCTCTCTCTCTCTCTCAAAAACAAGTAATAAAATTAAAAATTAGATTACAATTTTACTTAACTATACATTGTCATATATCCAAAATAAAGTATCTTTTTTTAATTGATATATATTTTTATTTCTTTTTATTAAAATTTATGGTTGAACTATGATATTAAATTCTCTATATGAAATTAACATTAGTTAAGTTGATATTATTCTTCAAATTAAGTATTTAATATTGTATCAAATTAACCTTGATTTGATTAGTATTAAATAATTTTATTTAATTAATATTTACATATACAATGCTTCATATGAATTTTCATCTTAAGCCCCAAATTATGTTGAGCCGCCTATGCGCCCTTATACCTATCCCCTAAGGTAAAACTTTGACTACCTTTGACCAAAAAATGCAATATACATCCTTTAATTTTTTTTTTTAAATCCATTTTTTTTCACCTTGATTTTTGAAAAATCTCTTTTAACGACAAGATACTAGTAGGCATCCCATGGATCACACATAAGAGTGACCGAGGTAGCCCTCACACATTGAGATTTTTATTTTATCTCGACATTAACCCTCGCTGGTCATGGGTTTTTCAAAAAGATTTAAAGTAAGGACATTTTCCCCCTCTAAGATCAAAACCATTTATATCTAAGCACATGTACTATTTTAAACTAGCATGTAACCCATGTTTACACACGAGAATGTTCAATTGTAGTGGTACTATTAATGTTAAGCTTGGATTATTAAACATATAGAAAATTAGTTTGACCAAGACTTTTATATTTTGGAGTAATTATGTTCTCTAAACTTTACCTATTAATATATATATATATATATATAGATGCATGTATGAGATCATGGGACATATGTCCTCCAGATTGGGCAAGTGTCTTGTTTAATCTATGTTGTACATATTTTAAAGGGATAATCAAAATTAGGTCTTGAATATGGTCAGGCCCCTAGTGATGAAAAAAATGAGGGAGAGTGAATTGAGATGCTTTGATCATGTTCATAGATGGGTAGCTTATGCATTAGTAAAAAAAAAAAAAAAAGCAAGTTGATTCAAGTTGAGCAATAAAAAAAAAAAGGTTGAGGAAGACCAAAAATAACATTAGAAAAAATAGTAAAATACGACATGTCAATTAAATTTTTTCTTTTTTAAAGAAAATAAACAAACTAAAGTTAATTTTACCAATCATGATATGCCATATATTTACTTTTTTTTTTTAATTAAAAACTTTATTTACTTTATAAAGAATGTTAAATAAATACATAGCAAGTTTTGATTATAGGAACATCAAAAATAGTAGTACAAGGACTTATATTGGAAGTCCAAAACTTGTTACATTTTGTGTACAACTACTAATAATGTCATCAATAAATTTTGGACTTTACGACCTTTTGTGATTAAAATCTTGGATTTTTGCCAAGTATTTATATCTTTTTATTTAAGTCAAGTATAAATAAGATTGAAACTCTCTCATAGAAAAAAAGTATAAATAATATTTCTTCTAAAAATAAAAGTATAAATAAGGTGGACTTTAAATACTTTAAACCATAAATTATTTTGAAAGATAGTCCCCCTTCTAAATAAACCGTAAATAAGAGCATCCACATTTGGGCTTCTATATGCCAAATATTAGGAGCATTTAGCATTTGAGCCCCAAAACCCATCAGCAACTGGGAGTCCATATCTCATATGCAAAAAAAAATTTGAGATTTTGCTACAGTACCATCTCAAATGTAAGATGGTACTGTAGCTGGGTTGTAAAAAAAAAAAAATTTTTTAATACTTTTTTATATCGGCAATTTTCTCTCACCTCCCATTTTCCTCTTTCTTTTCTCTCTCTGCCTCTCTCTGTTTCTCATCGCCTCTCTCTTTCTTTTCTCTCTCAGCTCTCAAGCTTCTCTCTCAGAGCTCACGCCGAATCACCAAGGCAGATTGGAGCTCACGTCGGATCGGATTTCTAGATCGGCGTGGTGGCGAGGCTGGTGGCGTGGCTGCAATGGGCGCGGTGGCTGGACGTCAACGCGGTGGAGATTGGCTTGGAGACCGATGTGTAGATTGGCATAGAGACTGGTGTTTGGTGAGTTTGGTGGTGATGACATGGTGGCCAGTTTCTGGGTCTGGTGGCCGGCGTTTGGTTGGTTGGGTTGCTTTCATATTTTGGTGGGTTTTATTTTGGGTTTTTGGTTCCGGTTTCCAGCGTTTGGGTCGGATTTGGGTGGCGTTGGGTGGTTGGATTTAGGTCCGGTGGTTGTGATTTTTTCCGATGGGTTGGGGGATTTGTTCCGATGGTGGGTTTCGGTGTTTGCTGGGTTGTGTGTTTGCTGGGTCCGGTGGTTGTGATTTTCTCTGGTTTTTTTTTTTTTTGGGTGTTGACGGCAGTTTCTGGGTTGCCGGCGGTGGTGGTGGCAGCGGTGGTGGTGATTGTGGTTCTGACCAGAAGGAAAGAGAGAGAAAGAATAAATAATGTATAAATAATGTGTTGTATTGGATAATGGTAATGGTGAAATATATTATTTTATTATGTAAAAATATTATTTTAATAAGTAGGATTGAGATATAAAAGTTGGGATGTTGGAGAATTGTAAAATTATATTGTATAATTGATAAAGTGATTTTTTGAGGTGGTAAAATAAGATAGGATTTAGAATCCGGATGCGGATGCTCTCAGATATTATTTCTTTTGAATGCTAAACAATGTAGACTTGTAAAATTTTTTGCCAATAGTGCCAACGATCTAAAAATTCTAATATATTTTAATCCCAAAATATCTATCTTCAGAGTCTCGCATCCCTTTTCTCCCTCTCCATGTCTCAGCTCAGACCAAGCCTCTCTCTTCCTCTCTCTCTCTGTGTCTGTCTGTGTCTCTTATTCAGTCCTCACTCTCTATCTCAAGGCGGTAGTATTGTCTTTTTGGGTGATTTTTGTGGTGATATTGGTGTGGGTCTAGTGGTTTGCTTGCAAGGTCGGCGAGGATCTGATGGTCTGGTAGTTTTCTTAAAACATGAGTTAAAATATTCTTTTATTTTGCAGCGATTTCTTAAAACCCAAAAAGGTAAGTTTCTTTCGTAGTGGTGGATGTTATTTTTCTTTTGTGTGAATTTGATTGTGATTGTGATAGTGATTGGAGCCTGTGTTTGAGTGATATTTGAATGAATTTTGTACTGTTTCAATTTTGATAAGAAAATATTAGTAACTATTTAACTGAGTTATTGCGTTTGATTAGCTTTTTTTGAAGTTTAGGTTTGTTTAGAATGAAATTTTTTTAAGCATGTTTGTTGGTATGAGATATATTGGAAATCAGATCTAATTTTTGGGATCCCTAATCACTAATCAGTTTTACCCAAAGCTTGAATTTAGGGTGCGTTTGTATAAGCTGGTGCAAAACAGTGTTTTGGGTTTAAAATGAGTTTTGTAAAAAAAACTATGAGAAGTTGCTGTTGTGAATCAGAGTTTTGGGTTTTAAAAACGCTCTTTTAGTTGATGGTTTATGGCCAGATTCTGTCAGTTTTCAGGTGAAACCGTAGAACCGATAAACTTGATCACCTTGGGTTTATTTGTTTTTTGGATTACATATCTAGGTGTAGTTATTAGTTTCAAGCTGTTTGTTCTTACTTCCATTTGTGTTTTGAGTTATTTGCTGACCTGTTGATTGTTTAGTGCTACAGTTGATTTTTTAGTAGAACTAAACCTTCAAATTCTTTTATATATTTTTTGTTTGAGAGAGAGTTTCAACCTATTGCGTCCGCTCTTGATAATAACTCTTTTATATGGTTTCATGTTTGTTTGATAGTTCTGTAGAGGCCTTATGCTAAAGTTCTGTATCATTTCTTATATAACCATTTTGTTGAAGTTCCAAACCAGTTGAACTTCCAAATCGTGGTTATGTTTATTTGTCTTCTAAAGTTTCCTTTTAATTCATTCCTTTTATCAATTTTTGCATTGACGATCAATTTAGTCATTCCCCATCATGTCTGTACAAGGTTATTTGTTTTTTTCATCTTAAAAAGAAAGAAAGAAAGAAAGCAAAAGAATTCCTCTTCTCCATGCTGAATTGTGTTATGTTACAATTGTTATGTCAGGTAGAGAATTATGGTGGGATTTAAAAATAGGTACATGATTGTGGAAGTTTTCTTGGATCCTAATAGAGATCTTGCTGGGCATGATCCCATCATTATTACCCAATTTAATGTCTCAAAAGGGATCAAAGACAGCATTCTTGTAAACTTTGGAGAGTGTGGTCTTGCTTCATCACTGGGATCCTTCCAAGGTAAGTACCATATTGCCAGTTATTAGTTTGCCTTTTCTCTTGTTTATGCACACTTGCATTTTACTTTCAATACAGTGTCATGTCTTCAATAATCATTGAACTTGTTGTTTATGTGTAGTCAAGTATATGAATCCCATCACAAAGCTTTGCATCATTAGAGCTTCAAGGGAAGAGTACCAAAAGGTTTGGTCTGCCATCACCATGGTTAGGAGTATTGGAAATTGCCCTGTGCTATTTAACTTATTGGACCTAAGTGGTAATTCAAATAACAGAGATGGATACTCTATTGCCCTGCTGATAATGCTTATATATGTGTGTGTTTATCATAGTTTGAATTACTTAAATAACTTATATTTCTTCATGATTAGCATAACAAAGATGCAAATCTAATTTTATGTACTGCCATACGGAACTTTTTTCTGACAATTTATCAGATTTTTTCATCTATCAAAATGGAATATAATACCATTTTTTCCTTTTTGCTAGGGAGTATAAAGGCTTGTAGAAATGTAGCCTTGAAGTATGATGAGCTAAAATTTGAGCAGTACAAACTTGTAGTTGGGGCTTGTCTCGTCAATGATGCTATTCAGCACATGCAAAACTGTCTAGACAAGATCAAAGTTTTGGAGCACTGAAAGTATTGCTGAGATCAAATGGGGTTGGGGGTGGCTTAATCAATGGATCCCAGACTCTCAGCCCACCACCAATACATCGATCCCATTTAAATCCTCCCTCCACAGTACTCCACCCTCACATCACATACCGTTGGCAAATACAAAAAGAAAAGCAATACGTGCACATGAGCCATGTGTGTTGTGTATAAAAGCCACTTGACTTTGCTTTTCTCTTGGTCATTCTTCCAATTTGCTCAGTGTGAAAACGGAGACTAGTTCATAGAACTAAACCTTCAAATTCTTTTATATATATATATATATATATATTTTTTTTTAGAGAATTTCAACCTATGCCGTCCGGTCCTAATAATAGCTCTTTTATACGGTGTCATGTCTTCAATAATCATTGAACTTCTTGTTTATGTGTAGTCAAGTATATGAATCCCATCACAAAGCTTTGCATCATTAGAGCTTCAAGGGAAGAGTACCAAAAGGTTTGGTCTGCCATCACCATGGTTAGGAGTATTGGAAATTGCCCTGTGCTATTTAACTTATTGGACCTAAGTGGTAATTCAAATAACAGAGAGATGGATACTCTATTGCCCTGCTGATAATGCTTATATATATGTGTGTGTTTATCATAGTTTGAATTACTTAAATAACTTATATTTCTTCATGATTAGCATAACAAAGATGCAAATCTAATTTTATGTACTGCCATACGGAACTTTTTTCTGAAAATTTATCAGATTTTTTCATCTATCAAAATGGAATATAATACCATTTTTTCCTTTTTGCTAGGGAGTATAAAGGCTTGTAGAAATGTAGCCTTGTAGTATGATGAGCTAAAATTTGAGCAGTACAAACTTGTAGTTGGGGCTTGTCTCGCCAACGATGCTATTCAGCACATGCAAAACTGTCTAGACAAGATCAAAGTTTTGGAGCACTGAAAGTATTGCTGAGATCAAATGGGGTTGGGGGTGGCTTAATCAATGGATCCCAGACTCTCAGCCCACCACCAATACATCGATCCCATTTAAATCCTCCCTCCACAGTACTCCACCCTCACATCACATACCGTTGGCAAATACAAAAAGAAAAGCAATACGTGCACATGAGCCATGTGTTGTTGTGTATAAAAAGCCACTTGACTTTGCTTTTCTCTTGGTCATTCTTCCAACTTGCTCAGTGTGAAAACGGAGACTAGTTCTGAACATGATGCTAAGGTTGAGGATAAGTTACAGGTTGTTCCTTCAACTAAAACCAAAGCTCAGTGAGTATAAACTCTGCCACTCAATGACATGCTGCTTTGGAGTGGATATTGTCTGCCGAGGCTGGTGGTGATATTGTTTCATTTTAACTCATGTTTGTTTTTTTTTTGTTTTTTGTTTTTTTTTTATAAAATTTTTTAGGATGGTACTAGCAGAGATGAAGAGGACAGCTCAAACAATAACATAGAGGTTGAAAGCAACTTGGAGGGTGACTTAGAGGAAGACTAATATAGATCTAGTCATAATTCTAGTTGTTTAAGTTTAAAACAAGGTTTAATTTCAAGATTTCTTTGTATATTTTATATTTTAAAGTTTGAACTTATATGAATTTTTATCTTTCGATGGATCAATTTTTAGTAATTATTGGACTATTGTATCAATTTTTAGTAATTATTGTACTATTGTAACATAATAGTTAAACAAAAATGTTATAAAATAAATTAAAAATAAATAAATAATAAAATATTTCAAAAATTATATAAAATATTACCACGGATGACATAAACATTTGGTCGTAAATAACTTTATAGCGACGACAAAGTCCCTCGCAATTATAGAATAGCAACACCCTTTAACCTTTTGCAAAAATGTTTTAAGTGACAGATTAATGTTGTCACTATTATTCCTAACTAATTGCGAGGAGGTTAAAATCCTTTGCAAATAAATTTTAGCGACGTCATTATTTGTCTTGTTGTTAATTTGAAATTTGCAAATAACTAATATGCTACTTATGAGAATTTAGGAAGAGAATTATGAATTTTATCTCTCACTGATGATGACGCATGGATCTTCTTTAGGTAATTAAGCAATAGATGAGAACTAAGAATAGGGTTGCTCATATGTGTATTTAAAATTGTTGGGTAGATTGAAATTCAATGTTGTGGTGTAAAGGATTTGGCATATAGATAAGAGAAAGAGAATGAGTATGTTTTGGAATTTCGTTGATTTAATAGGTTTAATTTAATGCTATGAATCATTTTAAATTTTTTGCAAAACTTGTGATAATAGTCCAAGAAACTTTGTAATTCAATAGATGAAGATAATGATTGGGGTTGGGGGGGGGGGGGTGTTGAAGTTTGAAAACAAAAATTCATGAAATACACTAAACAATTAAAATTTCACTAATCCTTATCAGATTTTTGTTTTGTTTTTGAAAGTTTAAAAAAATGGGCTTCTTGTTAGATTTATTGTTGTCATTTGGGCTAGTTTTATTCTTGTTTGGGCTATTTTTGTTCTTGTTTGAGTTACCTTTTGTTGTTATTTGGGCTATTTCAATTTTTAAGGTTTAAGGGGCCAAAAATTATGTTTGAAGGGGCTAAGTTTAATTTTACATGACAAATTCTAAGTAGCAGGTTGTAACTGGTTGTTATTTATTAAACAAAAAAGTAATCTCAACGGTAAGTTCAAATTTGAACTAATAACAACTAACCACTTATGATTTGTTGTGAAAATATTGTAGATATAGTACTTCTATTAATTATATAATATATACACATTTTATTATTTTTTAAAACCTTAGGCCGGCCCCCTTTTGGGCCAGTACGTGGCTATGGCCCTGACTAAATGAATACACTAGCAAGGAATTTCGAGAAGAGATCCAAAAGGAAAATCAAAGCCTTAAACATTTGGAATGAAACAATTTTTGTGGTTGAATTTGTGTGTATTTTTAATGAATGGCCGATTTGATATCAGAAAAAGCATATATACTATGAGTTGCACAACAAAGGAGCCAAACAAAAACAAGCAGCATACATGCTGCTGTGTTGAGCACTCTTAGAGACTAGCTTTTGTCATTCGCTCATGAATTAGAAAAAGGGAATTTTAGCCAACCACACAACATCACAGCAAAATGAAAGCACGGAGATCAGAAGAAAAATGACAAGTCGTATAACTGTGTTTCATTGACTACGACATGTCAACTATTCTGTGTTGATTGTTGGTCATAACAATTTATTATAAAGCTACAAGTCGTGTATAGTCACTGTTGTAATTTCTTGTGCTCCGTTTGTTGTGTTAATGGCCATGGGTTATTACTTGATTAGTTAGGAAGGTAAGTAAAGTTAGTTATCAGTTAAAATTCTGTTAGCACAGTAACCATCAACGACTACTGGCTGTTAGCCTGTTAGTTACAAAACAGAGTGGCTTTGTACAATTTAATTAATCAAAATAAATACACAATAATTCATTCATTCTCCAACAAACCTTTAGGCTTATTTTTTAATAAAGGAAGCAAATATCAAGAACCATATGATTATTTGTCCAGTAAATGGTAGTTAATACAACAAATTTACCTTGAGAAAGGAATCATAATATTGCTTTTCCCACGGTTTAGTTATGTATTATCTTTTATTTTGTATACTGCAGATATATCGAACCACTTCCTCAAGGGTCATGAACTAAGTTTGAATTTGATAACATGATTGTTGGGCAAGCTATACCATCAAACTTTATCCTGGCAATTGAGAAAGGTTTTAAAGAAGCAACGAATTTGTGAGTAGCATCATGTTATTATAATATTGCATGAGTTTTTCAAAGTATTATGGTCATCTTAGCTTTTTATTTATTTTAGAAAGTATTATGATCTTATATCATACCATGGTCTAGTTTCATTGTGAATATGAATTGGTATAATGTTTGTTCTTGCATGTACAGGGGTTCACTAATTGGACATCCAGTCGAACATATTCGTGTTGTTTTAACAGATGGTTCTTCCCATTCTGTGGATTCCAGTGAACTTGCATTCAAGTTAGCCGCAATATATGCATTTAGACAGGGTATTCTCAAATCCTGCGTTCAGGGTGTAATTCCCTGTAAAATGGATTTAAATTGTCTCTTGGCGATTTGGGCTATTCTTAGCCTTTTAATTATAGTATAACCTAATTACTAGGCTTTCTTTTACTTCCATGCATTTATATTTCAATTTTTTGAAACAGTGCTATATAGCTGCCAGACCGGTAATTTTGGAGCCTGTCATGATGGTGGAGTTGAAAGTTCCAACTGAATTTCAGGGCACTGTTGCTAGTGATATCAACAAGTGAGTTGTTTTGTTTTAACCAGAATATCATAAAGATTTTCTAATGATTTTGTCTGATTATTTCTGTGCATTTATCACATGATAGGAGAAAAGGTGTTATTGTCGGAAATGACCAGGATGGAAATGATTCTGTGATTACTGCCCATGTAAGCTTTTTTCTTTTTCTTTTATATATATATATATATATATAACTTATGTATGCATATTTGTGCATGACTTGCATTTTTTTCAAGAAATTAATGGCAGAGTTTTGTTTAATCACTGCAAAACCTCAATGCTTGGGTTTCTTCTTCTTTTTATTTTTTTTTACAAGTAAGAAAAATTGTATTAAAAGAAGACTACTACTTCATTAAAGAAATGAAGTAGCCAGAAAAAATTTGTACAAGCGACAGAAAAGAAAAACAAAAAAATTATGTACAAGAAGAAAGGGAATATCAAGATTCCTTGGAATATCTAGATTTTGATATTGATTTTTTATTTTTTGGTTTTTATAAAAAAATAGTGAATTCTTTGGAAAAAAAGGGGCAAACCTCTGGTACACGGGGGTATACATATTGAACCAACCAAACATATTAGGATAGAATTCCATACAACAGAACTATGATGAACCTCAAAGCTCCATCTCCGTCATGCTAACAAATCATTCACTGAGTTTAGCATGAACTAAGAGACTCCAAATAAAGCAGAAACGAGAGACCAAAGCTCCCTAGAAATAGTGCAATGCAGAAAGAGTTGATTGATTGACTCCCCAGCCCCTTTGCACATAGCACTAATTAGCAATGATATTCTTGCACTTGCGAAGAATTTTTTCGTGAGCCACAGTCCAAGCAAAAAAAAGCTACCTCCTAAGGAACCTTGGTCCTCAAAATTGCATGCCATGAAAATCTGTTCTTGTTTCCTGTTGAATATCAAAAAATTTGTCTTAAATGAATAGAGGAAATAGTTTCTATGATTGGTTTTTAGATTTCAAAATAAACAATAATTTCTTGGCCTGTTCTCAAACATCTGGTCTGTCTGTCTCTGTAGCATATGGATGTTATATATCATGCTTTATTAAGTCTGGCATCAAGTAATCATGTATTCCACGGATCAAATTTTTTTTTTAAAAATGTAATAATGTAATTCTAGTTACTTTCCAGCTATCTTTTCACTAAAAGTTCCGCACTAACTTTGTTCATGACATTTTTATGAATTCCTATGAGTCAACTACATAAATTTTTTCTGCTGCTATGTTTCTAATTTCTATCTTACATCCTATTAACTGTAATCAATGTTTAATTTTTGCATGTAATGGTAGCATCTGATCTGTCCACAAACCTATTATTTCCTACTAACATCCATATTGATGTCTAAAGCTGATGATTTGATTTTAGAACAATGAGAACTTTGCTAATATGCTGATTTATTTGAGGAATTTCCCAATTCAAAACATTGGATTGTTATGCTAGCAAAAAACTAGTGCAAATCAGTCTGCCATCAAGCCAAATTGTCAATGTTCATTACGCTGTTGAATTCTTTGGTTTCAATAGTCATATCTTTCTCAGAACTCCTAATCAAAAAATAAAAAATGTTTCTCAGAAGTCATTTTGTTGTCTTCCCATATCCCTCTGAACAACATGTTTGGGTACTCAATGTCTCTTCGTTCAATGACACAGGTAAAGCAGAACACTGTGTAAGGTTGAAAGTTATCAACCATCTTGTTGGCTTTATTCTGTGCCAATTTGCTTGTAATTTAGCACTTAGTAACCCTGTATTTAGGTGGGATTCATATAAGGGTAGTATGTGAAGAGAGTGTAAAAAATTGCTCAACAATGTGCAAAGAAGCAGGGACTCACGGTTAGGACTCGCGGTTGACTTGCGACTTGCAAGCTGCCAATTGCTACACACGTGAGAAGCATGCGGGGAGGTGAAGGGTCACGCCAGTTGTCATACTACAGGACAAAAGTCCCAGGCTGGCCAAGCCATTATCTCGCGACTTGAACTCGCAACTTAGACTAGTCGTGAGGCCAAGCCGCCAACCAGTCATGTTTGGGAAAAACTGACTCTTCGTATTCCAAACACACACCACTATATATAAACCCTTATACCCACGAAAAGTGGAGAGCTTCCAGAGAGAATTTCGTGAGAGAAACCCTAGAGAAAAACAAGATTGCCTCATCCCTAATCTTCACTAAGAGACTCTTCAAATTCCTTTACTCTCTTCCTCTCCATTGATACATCCTTGAGAGGTTCTTGACCAAATCATTTTCTCATCACACTCACGTCTGTGAGAAGGTTCATTTGGTGTTAAGGAAAGCAGTTTGGAAGGGACCAATGGTTATTGGTTGATGCTATGGGTTATAGCGGAATCCGGTAAGCTAGAAAAGAAAAAGGTTCAGCGCAACCTTGTTGGAGTAGAAAGCTTGGAGGGCTTAGGTACATGGGTAGATTAGGCTTGGAGGGTTTATTGCTGTTTATGTATCCTAACTACATTTTCTAGTGGATTATTGACCGCTTGGAGGGCGGCGGAGAGGTTTTACGCCGAGGGCTTCAATTTCTTTTTCGATAACACATCGTGTGTTGTCCTTGTGTTTGCATCTCTCTTCCTTTATCTCTGCTATTTATTTTCTGTTGTGGATGTGATTATAATTGGCTTAGATTGTTTATCAATTCTGTGTTTGACTTATGTTCATGTTCCGCATATTAATTGTTTGATAATAAGCTTGAATTGATAATTTGTAATTTGGGGTCTAAACGTTCATAGTGTTTTCAACGCTATTTGAACTTTCACACTGTATTGTAAATGAAAATTTTTGCTTTACTTATTTCCCAGTTGAATTGTCTAGAATTGTCTTGTTGACCTCTTTGTCCCTATCCGTGCAGGGAAAGGGTGAATTTACAATGGAATACAAAGAGCATTCAGTTGTTTCTAATGACGTTCAGACGCAATTAGTTAATACTTACAAGGGCACAAACCCAGCTGACTAGTTGGGAATTTCAATTGAAGCATTTGCCTTTATATTAATTGATAGGCTAAATTTGTCTTGTTATAGTGATTTTTTAATTTTTTTTAGTCAACTTTACAAGGTTTTTGTGATAAATTTGATCCTGTGGATATCAATAAATTTTGAAAAGCAGAAATAAATTTAGGTGCCCATTTTTTTGTTTTATCCTGTGTAATACACTAATAATACTACACGACTTTCTAGTCGGACAAGCATGTATCATAATTCTTGACAGTGTATTGTTTCATAATCTAATATTTATCTTCATAGAGAGCAATACAATGTTTGTCCTGACTTTCTTGATGTTTGTTCCTTCAATTATACACATCAATCACCACAGATCTAGCCTATGCCATGCATGTATTTTCACATACATGAAAAGCTATAAATTCTGATTTTATTGGAATTCTACTTACGGGATAGCATATATATTTTATAGTGAAGCTGCTTCTGTTTGTCAATTTGTTTTGAGAATCATGCTGATTTGAGGATTTTATTTATTTATTTATATTTTTTGGTATGTACTACTTTGTACTATTCCGAAGTGTGTGGGTTATTTGTGGTGTGTGCTAAGAAAAGATATCAATATTTGAGTTGTATTTTCTCGATGGAAGTGATGCCTGCATGGTCAAATGACCCAATTTATATTTCCTTTTCTCCTTTGTTTCTCAAAATTGTGCGTTTTCTTCAACATTTATGTGCATATTGGAGCCTTGTTGCCCAAGGTCCTAAACAACTCTTTTTTAGTGCTTCATAGCTGCCATTATTTTTATAAAAATTCTTATAGATGACTGTACATAATAATATCTGTGAAGAGGTAAAGTATTTGGTCATGTAATAGTGGCAGATGATTGTACGAGTAAAATTGGATTAAATTCTTAATGCTTATAGGAGTGTGCATCTAACCACCAAGCCAATTCAACCCAACCCAACACCTAAGATTTGTTTTTTTTTTTCATGGGTTGATAAGTTGGGTTGGGTTTGGCCCGTTTGGGTTAATAACTTTTTCAACTCATCTAAACCTAACCCAATAAAATAATATTAAACCCCCCAAAAAAAATAGTTCAATAAAATTAACTCAATTAGTGGCTAAATTATTAAACCCAATAAATTATTATTATAATTCACATAATATACCTAATTATATTTTGATTTTTTAGTTTGATTTATTTTGGTATTTTGAGAATTAGTTTTGATATATTTGGAATATAATTTAGGTCTATTATGTGAATTATAATAATTTATTGGAAATTTTTTTTTTAAATAGTTTTAATAAAAGTTCAAATTTTTTATAAGATATGAAACATGTAAGCATAAGTGTACAACCCCACTAATCCAACCTAACTCATGTAGGTTTGGTTGGGTTGGTTTCTACATGTCCAATGAGTTGGGTTGGGTTGAGAATTTATCAACTCAACGTTGGGTTAAAAAAACTCTCCAACTTGACCCATACACACTTGTTATAACTTATTCAATCAAGGAATCCTTTTGGATCAACTTCTTTTCTATTTGTAAGGCCGACATGGGCATGATTCGAGCACAACTTGAAAGTAAAGAAACGAGACACCAATCTATTAACCGGAGGAAGGTTGATAGTTATCTTTTAGAGTAACTTAGGGAAGAAACCACCAAAGCAGTATAAAAATTTAATTATTGAAAAAGAAAAATGTTACCAAATGTTCTCTGTTCTCCAGTTTAAGAAGCTAAATTTTTTAGTAACAAGCAGCTCTGCACTATACAGTACTTTTAGTCATTTGGTTTCTGATATTACTTCCCCACCAAACTTCCCATTCTCCTTACACATGTTTTCCAAGGAAATATGTAAAATTTCACAGCGGATTCTTTGATGATTCATGGACATGCATATGAAATATGTGGGAGTAAGACTTCTGTCTAATGTACTAGAGCACTAGATGGGATAACTCTAAACAAAAAGAATGGCATTCTTATAGAGTAAAAGAGAGATGCAAGAATACAAGAACTAAGGAATTTGGTACACAAGTGTCCTTGGTGTCATGATGGACAATACATATAAAAGAAATTAGATACATGAATTATTACAACAGGTGTCCCAACAAAGTAATTTTTATTTTTTGTTCATGTGACATGAACTCTATGGAAATGAATTAATAAAATTCTCAGGAAAGAAACTGATTTTTTTTTTCAATTGCCCCATCCCTACTCCCTAGTAATCCACTATTACTTCAAGAAATTTTCAACACTGCGTAATTCAATCTAGTCCCTGTTCAATGAGGTACATTCTTCTGTCACAAAAAAGATCCATGACAACAACCCAAAATTACTAGTCTTAAAGCTAGAAACATACTTTGATTAGAATTTCTTGTGTAATTGTGATGTTCTTTGTAGGCCACATCCACTAGTCCAAACAAAATCTACAACTTTATTTATTTCTTTTACTTTTCTTTCATTCCAAGGTCAACAATAAGCTACAAAATAATGGGTTAGTTCTCCCCTTTGTATTGATAATTTCCAACGATGAAAGGCCACAATCCAGGCAGATTCATCCAAAATACCTTTGGAGTAAAACTGTTGCAATTTGATTAACTATGTGAATGTTTCTTGCAGTTCTGTGGGTAGCTCCAGATCAGGCTCAAATTTGCTAAGTGGTGAAAAATAGTGCTCTACCATGTCTTTGGACACTTGTTCCAAGCTCGGAGGATTCCACTGCAAATAAAACATGACAATTCAACAATTTAAATGTAATCGATGGACAATTATCTACTAATAATAAAAGTAGATTAGCAATATTGCCATCGACAAATCTGATTATCAACGATAGAACCCCAGTCTTCCACAGTACCTTCTCCTCTTACAACAACTTGGTTTGTTTAAAAAAAAAAAAGAATTTTAGATTGGATTCTTAAATGCAATATTTGCAATATTGCTACCCCACTTGTCCAAAAGGCTGATAACATAAGCTGATGATACCTTTGGTGCCTGGTCCTTGTCTAACATTTGTGCCCAAACACCCTTCAGAAAAAGTACAGAAAAAAAAAGTAAGTAACTAGGATCATGAGGGTTTGTTTTATTAAGAAGATAATCAGGAGAATGTATACCTCACAAAAATCTCTAGAAAACTGATTAGATATCCCTTGCAGTGACATTCGGTACTCACGTATCAAGCACTGATCAAGGGTCTGAAATCTACCTTCTAGTATCTGAGCCAGTATGGTGGTTAGGTTGTAATGCAATAGTTTCTTAAAGGGGGAGGAGGAGGGGACAAGGGGAAAAAGGCCCAGGTTCTGAGTATCAGGGACTCACAAATTTCAAAGAAACCTTCAAGCCTAATGGTGAACCTTCCTTAAGTCTCCTTAGGGTGGAAATGCACCATGCATCATTTGTTTTACTTGTCTCACTCTCCTGAGAGAATTGTTTAATTTAAAAATGCAATCACAACTCACAAGATTCATCAAGAAAAGTATAGGGAGTAACAATTTAGAGAAATACCCACATATTTTGTTTCATTTTATTACCATAAAGATGGTAATACTAGTATGCAACAATTACAAACTCATACAGTCCAACCTTCAGGATAGTACTTAAGAGACTCAACACACATTATATATAGATATGGTCCAACAAGTCAAAAGGAAGAAGTAACCAATTCAAGACACACTTCCATTATTTGTATTTTTTTCTTTATTTATTTATTTTTATACATGCTTTGGGTTGGTCTTGAACCCCTGACCTTAGCCTCCGTCCCATTCTTAAGTTAAGAAGTGTCATTTGAACAAGGGCTCATTGCCAATTCCATTATCTGTATATAATATGTATCCCTACAAAATTACCTTCCAATCAACTGTGAGGTAGCTAAAGACATTCATCATAATTCTATTAAGTTGTATTTTTTAAATTCAATAAAATGATTTTGGCTATATGGCTACTTCAATCATTCTAGCCACTTGTAAAGATGAAGATGACAGGAAGCATCTAAAGGGTACTCAGATCGACTAATTGAAAAGTGTCTCCTTGATGAAGCAAATTTTTTTAAAAATGATACAGTTCTCCAAGTAAAAGTTGGTATAGATATTTTTTCATTTAATTTTCCTTTTCTCCAGCGATATGGTTCCTCATGCCTAAGATTTTCTGTTATTTATTTATTTTTTTTTTGTACCATCAATTTTAAAAATAACAGAAAAAGATTTGAGTATGAAATCAGACATGTTGAACATTTTGTACCATACAAAGTATCGTGGAAATCTGTTATATTGTAATGGGTTAATACATAATGGTTCTAAAATAAAAAGAAATATGCAAATCAACATGTTCTTACCAAGGCATCGATAATTTCTTCAACTGTGTCATGGCTGAAACATTTATCAAGTATTTCAATCCTAGACAAAATTGCATAATAAATAGATCAGCATTTATATCTGCTACATAAATATTCACACACCTGAGGGTATAATAGACATACTTGTGAAGTACACTTATATTATCTAGCTAGATAAGGTCACTATATTTTTCTAAAGAAGTTTCAATGACAGAAGGATCATCAGTAGCCAATTTCCCAAGTTGTTCTTCAATTAATGCAAGCTTCTGTGGAAAAAAAGGAGGCAATACTATGTTATATAAACAAGAAAGATGATTAAAACGAAGAAAGGGTCCAACGAAGATGATTTTTGTGGTGATATTGGTGTGGGTCTAGTGGTTTGCTTGCAAGGTCGGCGAGGATCTGATGGTCTGGTAGTTTTCTTAAAACATGAGTTAAAATATTCTTTTATTTTGCAGCGATTTCTTAAAACCCAAAAAGGTAAGTTTCTTTCGTAGTGGTGGATGTTATTTTTCTTTTGTGTGAATTTGATTGTGATTGTGATTGTGATTGGAGCCTGTGTTTGAGTGATATTTGAATGAATTTTGTACTGTTTCAATTTTGATAAGAAAATATTAGTAACTATTTAACTGAGTTATTGCGTTTGATTAGCTTTTTTTTGAAGTATAGGTTTGCTTAGAATGAAATTTTTTTAAGCATGTTTGTTGGTATGAGAAATATTGGAAATCAGATCTAATTTTTGGGATCCCTAATCACTAATCAGTTTTACCCAAAGCTTGAATTTAGGGTGCGTTTGTATAAGCTGGTGCAAAACGGTGTTTTGGGTTTAAAATGAGTTTTGTAAAAAAAAACTATGAGAAGTTGCTGTTGTGAATCAGAGTTTTGGGTTTTAAAAACGCTCTTTTAGTTGATGGTTTATGACCAAATTCTGTCAGTTTTCGGGTGAAACCGTAGAACCAATTAACTTGATCACCTTGGGTTTATTTGTTTTTTGGATTACATATCTAGGTGTAGTTATGAGTTTCAAGCTGTTTGTTCTTACTTCCATTTGTGTTTTGAGTTATTCGCTGACCTTTTGATTGTTTAGGGCTACAGTTGATTTTTGAGTAGAACTAAACCTTCAAATTCTTTTTTATAAATATATATATATATATATATATTTTAGAGAGAGTTTCAACCTATTGCGTCCACTCCTGATAATAGCTCATTTATATGGTTTCATGTTTGTTTGATAGGGCTACAGTTGATTTTTGAGTAGAACTAAACCTTCAAATTCTTTTTTATAAATATATATATATATATATATATTTTAGAGAGAGTTTCAACCTATTGCGTCCACTCCTGATAATAGCTCATTTATATGGTTTCATGTTTGTTTGATAGTTCTGTAGAGGCCTTATGCTAAAGTTCTGGATCATTTCTTATATAACCCTTTTGTTGTCCAAACCAGTGGAACTTCCAAATCGTGGTTATGTTTATTTGTCTTCTAAAATTTCCTTTTATTTCATTCCTTTTATCAATTTTTGCATTGACGATCAATTTAGTCATTCCCCATCATGTCTGTACAAGGTTATTTGTTTTTTCATCTTAAAAAGAAAGAAAGAAAGAAAGAAAGCAAAAGAATTCCTCTTCTCCATGCTGAATTGTGTTATGTTACAATTGTTATGCCAGGTAGAGAATTATGGTGGGATTTAAAAATAGGTACATGATTGTGGAAGTTTACTTGGATCCTAATAGAGATCTTGCCGGGCATGATCCCATCATTATTACCCAATTTAATGTCTCAAAAGGGATCAAAGACAGCATTCTTGTAAACTTTGGAGAGTGTGGTCTTGCTTCATCACGTGGATCCTTCCAAGGTAAGTACCATATTGCCAGTTATTAGTTTGCCTTTTCTCTTGTTTATGCACACTTGCATTTTACTTTCAATACAGTGTCATGTCTTCAATAATCATTGAACTTGTTGTTTATGTGTAGTCAAGTATGTGAATCCCATCACAAAGCTTTGCATCATTAGAGCTTCAAGGGAAGAGTACCAAAAGGTTTGGTCTGCCATCACCATGGTTAGGAGTGTTGGAAATTGCCCTGTGCTATTTAACTTATTGGACCTAAGTGGTAATTCAAATAACAGAGAGATGGATACTCTATTGCCCTGCTGATAATGCTTACATATATATGTGTGTGTGTGTGTTTATCATAGTTTGAATTACTTAAATAACTTATATTTCTTCATGATTAGCATAACAAAGATGCAAATCTAAATTTATATACTGCCATACGGAACTTTTTTCTGAAAATTTATCAGATTTTTTCATCTATCAAAATGGAATGTAATACCATTTTTTCCTTTTTACTAGGGAGTATAAAGGCTTGTAGAAATGCAGCCTTGAAGTATGATGAGCTAAAATTTGAGCAGTACAAACTTGTAGTTGGGGCTTGTCTCGTCATCGATGCTATTCAGCACATGCAAAACTGTCTAGACAAGATCAAAGTTTTGGAGCACTGAAAGTATTGCTGAGATGAAAGGGGGTTGGGGATGGCTTAATCAATGGATCCCAGACTCTTAGCCCACCACCAATACATCGATCCCATTTAAATCCTCCCTCCACAGTACTCCACCCTCACATCACATACCGTTGGCAAATACAAAAAGAAAAGCAATACGTGCACATGAGCCATGTGTGTTGTGTATAAAAGCCACTTTGACTTTGCTTTTCTCTTGGTCATTCTTCCAATTTGCTCAGTGTGAAAATGGAGACTAGTTCTGAACATGATGCTAAGGTTGAGGATAAGTTACAGGTTGTTCCTTCAACTAAAACCAAAGCTCAGTGAGTATAAACTCTGCCACTCAATGACATGCTGCTTTGGAGTGGATATTGTCTGCTGAGGTCGGTGGTGATATTGTTTCATTTTAACTCATGTTTAATGTTTTTTATTTTTATTTTTATTTTTAGGATGGTACTAGTAGAGATGAAGAGGACAACTCAAACAATAACACAGAGGTTGAAAGCAACTTGGAGGGTGACTTAGAGGAAGACTGATATAGATCTTGTCATAATTTTATTTGTTTAAGTTTAAAACAAGGTTTAATTTCAGGATTTCTTTGTATATTTTATATTTAAAGTTTGAACTTATATGAATTTTTATCTTTCGATGGATCAATTTTTAGTAATTATTGGACTATTGTATCAATTTTTAGTAATTATTGTATTATTGTAACATGATAGTGAAACAAAAATGATATAAAATAAATTAAAAATAAATAAATAATAAAATATTTCAAAAATTATATAAAATATTACTATTGATGACATAAACATTTGGTCGTAAATAACTTTATAGCGACGACAAAGTCCTTTGCAATTAATAGAATAGAGACACCCCTTAACCTCTTGCAAAAATGTTTTTAAGTGATAGCTTAAAGTTGTCACTATTATTCTTAACTAATTGCGAGGTGGTTAAAATCTTTTACAAATAAATTTTAGCGACGTCATTATTTGTCTCATCGTTAATTTGAAATTTGCAAATAAGTAATTGCGAGGGTATAAAGGCTCTTACAAATAATTATTAATGACAACTGCTTCCCTTCACTAAAAATAAGTTGTGAGAGGTTAAAAGCCCTCACAAGTAAATTTTAGCGATACCATTATTTGTCACTAAAAAGTATGTCGTCAATTTGGAATTCGCAAATAACTAATTACGAGGGTATAAAGGTATTGCAAATAGTTGTTAACGAAGACTGTTTCCCCTTGCTAAAAATAAGTCGTCAACTTTTCTCATCGTTTGGTAATATATTTGTAAAGGCGAATTTGTTCAATAACGACGGTGGATTGTCCTCGTAAATTATTTATTTGAGAAGGTATGGTCGCAAAATCTCTTTTAGCATTTAGCAACAAGAGTAAATACAATGGCCTTCAAGGGCCATATGCCCTCGCTAATAACCTTTTCAACGATATTTGAATTTTTGCAAGAGTATTTTACCCTCGCTAGTAGTCTCTTTTCTTGTAGTGATTTAAAAGCTTTGGAACAATGACAGAACAAGATATGTCCTGATTTATCTTATTTCATGTGTTGGGAAAAGTGTAGACTAGTTCACCAAGCACCTCCTCAAATCCAATAATCAGTTCCATGTTACTACTCATATGTTTTCATTGACTTTATATTATTTCATAAGTCCTAAAAAAACATCAAATTTATAAAGTTAAAAAAAAAAAAAAAAAAAAAAAAAACTAAATTATTATAGGTCATATAACTAAGAATTTGAATTCACTTACCATTGTGCTCGGCTAGAGCAGCCAACAAATTTTGATTAAATTATGTTTGATCTTATCTAAATAAAATCTAATTAAATTGGGTTTGATGATAAGAAATTGTTAAAAAAAAATCGAAATTGTAAGTACTAAGTACTATTCAAGCAAGGTGTTTTATTTTACAATTGGTTTGTGGGTTTCAGTTAGCTTAACTAGTAAAGTCTCTGATGGTTAAATAAAAGATTTGAGGTTCAATCCCCGCTTACACCAAAAACCAATTATTGTCTTGGTCTGTGATAAAGAGTTATCATCAAGAGTGGAAGCCATAGGTTGAAACTCTTTCTAAAAAAAAGTTTACAATCAGTTGAATTATGTCTTTTAATATAACTAATTTTTTACTTTGGCCGTTATCCACGTTAGCAATTTCTATCCAAGAGATAGGGGCAAAGACTAAATGGACACAATATTGAAAGATTAAGGACCAAATTAACACAATTGAAAGGATATGGATCAAATTAAAATATAGTGTAAAGTGTAAGGATCAAATACGTAATTTACCCTAGTAGTAATTAGTAGGCATTTATTATGATTATGCTTGTATGTGAAATTATACATTCTAATATTAGGCAAGTAAAACAAGTTTAAGTTTTGGACCATGTTTCTCTTCTCTTTTTTGGTGAGTACAATTGTCTCCCTTTTGTGTCATAGGGTCTGTTTGGTTGGAAGGGCAAAAAAGTAAGAAGATAGAAAATGGGGAGATGATAGAAAAGTTTTTAGTTTTCCTTCATGGTATTTGGTTTGAGAGTAAAAAAGTGGAGGGATAGAAAATATAGTTTGTATAAATTTACTTTCACACACCTAATAAATAAAAAGAAAATAACAAATTAGAAAAAAAAATGGATGAACCAAAAAAAAAAAAAAAAACACCAACCGAATGAAAAGTATAAAAAAGGACCAAAAAAAAAAAAACTAAAGAAGAATTATTAAAAAAAAAAAAAAAGGACAAAAAACTAAAGAAGGAAATTTAAAATATAAAATAAATAAATAAAGGAAACAATTGACATGTAAGAAAAAATGACAAAATGGAAAAGAAGCAAAGGAAANATTAATAAATTTATTGTAAAACTATAGATTATAATATAAATTAAATTTCTTAATATGCAGATTGATATTGAAGAAGGAATCCCACGTGATCTTAAGAAAATTTTAGGAAGACAATACATTTTTCTACTTCGCTTGAATGAATTCAATCTGAAGGATGGTTTTGAAAATTACACAGTTGCTAAGATTTTTGATGCACCTTCAAATGAGAAAAAGGTATGGAACAAAAAAATAATAATAATAAAGCCAGTATGCTATATTATTTCTTTCTCTATGCTATACTGATGTAAATAACGTGCTTAAATTTAATATGAATGCAGATACCTATGCAAAATCTTAACGACAACAAAACTGCCAGCACAAACTTCATAAGATCCAGCCAAGAATCTTCCAGTGCCATTTCATCAATGATCAACACAAATGATGCAACAAAAGGAACAAATGATGGAACAAAAGGAGAAAATGATAAAAGCTCAGAAATTGAACAAATAAGGATAGACCAAACTTCAAACGTTGAAGATGAAGAAACAGATGATGATAACATACCCCTCAACATGCTTTACAAGCGTCGACATACTTCAAAAAACAAAGCATCCAAGAAACAAAAAAACAAAATATCGCAATAAAGCTCTTTATTACATCACAAAATAAATATCAATAATATGGAATGTTACCATGCTTTTATCAACTTTTGTTATACAATATTGCTCTAAAGTTGATGCTTTTTTGCTAATTACTTCAACAAAATAATTATAATGAATATGTGTTTGCAATTTATAATTGTTACTTCTTATGATAAACTCAATACTAACAAAGTTTTATGACAAATATGTTATAATATATGTACAATATTCTTCATAATTAATTTCTTGTGATGGAAATTGTAATGTAGAGAAATTTTTTGATTTTATATAAGAATGTTCTAATCAATATCAATATATATATAAAAGCAAAGACCTCATGTGAGAGTGCATGTGATCCTGCTACGTGTCATTCTAATATTGCATTTAACCATTTTTACCTTTTTTTATTATGTTTTTTTTACTGTTACCCAATAGATTATAGTAACTTATTTTTACTATTATATAAATTTAGCATTTTTTTACCTCTTTTTATTAAGTCTTTTATTTTATTTTTTAAAAACTATTATCCAATAGATCATAGTAATTTCTTTTTACTATTATATAAATTTAGCATTTTTTACCTCTTTTTATTAATTTTTTTTTTTACTATTACCCAATAGATCATAGTAACTTCTTTTTACTATTATATAAAATATGGGCTATTCTTGACAATAAGACAAATTAGATCAAAATTTATTCACTATAAAATGGACTACCTTTTAAAAGTAGACCAAACTTTATGAAAAACTCAAGCTCAATTCTTACCTTACATATTATGACCCAAGTTTGACCATTCACACGTGTAAATCAAAGCAAAAACTCTTACCCTCTTACAAACTCTCTTCTTCCCCCCCTCCAAACGTATAGATGATACTTCTAGAAAATCTCATTCTCATGAAATCATGTCTTCATTTTTCCCCAATTTCAATTCAATATGCTTTTGTCTATTAATAATGTTCTATGCAATTTATGCAGACAAACTCTCTGTCATCGACCAGTGCAACAAAAATATATATAAATCTTAAAATCCATGAAGTTGCTGAAATAATTGACAAGTGCATATTTCTAAAATTTATAATAACAAAAAAGTCTAATAAATATCATATACTATCTCACAAAATGCCATTAACTTAATATTTTCTTTAAAAAAATTCAATGATAGGAATGGTAAAAAACATGATCCTATACAAGAAATACCAAAAATACATGCAAAACAATTTTTATAGGAGGAGTTATCTTTAAATAATATGAAAACAATAGTAAAGATAAAATTCATTGAATGAGATCCTACGAAACAAGTATGTTAATCATTTCAAATTATACTCATTATTTACGTAAAAAAAATAATAATACATCATATTATTTACATTAAAAAATAATACATATTAATTTCAAAGTTCATTGCAAGATGTGAACTGCTAGGGTATTGCAATAATAAGTAACATTGATATAACAATAGGTTGGTATTACATTTTGTGCATACTTTGTGAAAGGAATGTCAAACCACAAGCAAAATCATTTTGGTGTGCAAAATGTGAGACAAAAATAAATCTTTCTATCCAAAAGTTAGAGGCACTCACATTAACTACATACTCTCCAAATATTTATAATATATTTATCTCACTATAACTACTATATATATACACAATTGCAAACAACTTCAGATACATGATTCAAATTCAAGTTTTTGATGCAACTAACAAAACAAATTTTGTGATATTTGATCGAGATGCCGACAAAATCCAAAATAAATCTACAAGAGATCTTGCTGAAAAATAAACTGAGGTATAACTTATTTAAATTATTATAAAAATATGGTAACGTGATTTGAAAAAAAATATTAGAAAAAAATGGATTTCTCTACTTCATTTGAATGAATTCAATCTAAATGATGGTTTTGAAAATTACATAGTTGCTAAGATTTTTTATGCACCTTCAAATGATAAAAAGGTATGGAAGAAAAAAAAAACCCCAATTCAATATGCTATATTTATTCTTTTTGCTGCACTATTCCAAAATTAACAAAAATAAAAATATTTACAAAAAAATGTCACATCATTGAAATTTAAGATAAATGTAAATACCTATAAACAAAACCAAACTTTATAAGATCCGATCAAGAATCTCTTGATGCCAATTCATTAGTGATTAACACAAATGATGCAACAAAAGGAAAAAGTGATGAAAGCACAAAAATTGAACAAATATGGACGAACTAAACTCAAATGTTGAAGATGGAGAAACTAATGATGATAATAAGCGTCACCATACCGCAATAACAAAGATTGAAGAAACAAAAAAAAAAAAAAAAAAAAAAAATATATTGTAATGAAGCTTTTTATTTCATCATATAATAAAAATCAATAATATAGAATGAATTAATATGCTTTTATCAACTTTTATTATACAATATTACTTGAAGTTGTTTTAATTATTGTTCATTATTTGAACAAAATAATTATAATAGTTATATGTGTGTAATTTATAATTGTTACTTTTTATGATGAACTCATTACTAACAAAATTTTATAATAAATATGCTATAATATATGTATAATATTTTCCAAAAACAAATTTACATAAAACATTACAACAATATCCGTGCATCGCACGGGAAACTTACTAGTTACATACAAGTGGAGATTCCGGAAGATAGAGAAGGAGCCAACGAAAGTATTGGTCACTGGTGCTGCAGGCATGCTAGCTCAATATGATATTCTATTGGCTTTTCTTGGTCCTTGCTAGAAATATTATTATATCTCCAACTTAGATAGCTGAGCCTAGAACTTTATTTATTTTCGCTGAATTTCTGAACCATATTAATCTAGATTTTATTCTAATTGACAAAAATGAATGTTCTCCTAATGTGAAGCCTCAAAAGTTCATTTTTTGCATGATTGCTTAATCCAAATCTGCTTGCATGCTTGTGGATACTTGTTTTCTTTCTTCCTTCTTTTGGTATCTTTAGCTCATATATACGTATTTCATTTATTTGTTTTGTTAGAATAATGGTTAAATAATTACTATTTGTTTTTGAAAAGGTAATGCTTAAATAATGCCACTGTTTTTATTTGAAAATGAGTTTAAATGACTTTTCTGTAGATAATCTAAAGAAATCTTTAAAATTGTAACTATTTTGTTGTTGTTATAATCATTATTATCGTATACATTGAAATATTTTCCAAATAGTTGGAAAGAATGAGAATTGGAAGAAAAGGGTGTCTTATATCAGATGACTGTTATTACATATCACTATATCAAGGACTATGTTAGGACATATGTGAATCATGTTAGGAACATATGTCAATATAGAATTGACTAATCCTTTGACAAAACACACTTTACTTGTAATTGGGCAGATTTAGGATGTGTTTAATACTTCAAGGAACAAGGTTTTAAGTCCAAGTGTTAAAACCATGCAAATTTGTCCAAGAATCAAGTGAAGAAGTGCTGGATTTTAAAGCTCGACAGTTAACTCGACAGATAGCATTTATCGAGATCTAAAAGGCAGCTTTTGCCCAATGCTTGACAGCTGCTCGATAGAGACCTTATCTATTGAGATTTATGAAAATCTGATTTTCAGTTCTGATTTTCATCCAATCCATGTATACATGTTTGAGCTTTCTTTTCTCACAACCCTAAACATATATAAGGATTATTTTAAGGGCTGTCACAGCTTATGCAAGTGAGTGCAACTTGATGCAAAGGTTTTTCACAATCATATTGTGACTGGAGACAATTTGCCCTAGTTCATCTTTCTCTTCAAGAAGCTGCTGCGTTTGTACGCCGTAGGGTTTTGTAACCAAAGAGTTTCGTGATCTTCATTGTGTTGATGAACTGATGAACTTTGCGGCCAACATTCTTCTCAAGTTGGTGGTTAGTCACGTACTTGGATCCGTGCATTAATTGGTTAGTCACGTACTGAAAGTTGTGCATTGAAAAGGAGAGATTGTCACTACAGAACAAGTCCAATTGCGTATTGTGGTAAGTGTTCAACTGTAGGTTGGTATAAGGTATTGAGATTCCTTTACTTGTAACCGTTTATTGTGATAATAGTGGATTCTCGGGAGTGGTGACCTTAAAATAACCCAGTGAGGTTTTTGCCTTAGAAGTTTTCCTCATTTGTAAACAAATCACCGTATTAACTTTATTTTCTGCTACATATTAACTTAGTTGGTGATTTGTTTGTGCTACCTCACGTATTGCATGTTAATTAACTTAATTAATTCACTTGGCTAATTAATTGGTTAATTTATCACAAAGAGTCAATATATTCTTGACTTATCAGACCAAGTGTATTTGATTTTCAATTATGTAGTGTGTATATGAAAATTTTGATTTTGTTCGACAGGGAAAATAGGTTATGCCATCCTTCCAATGATTGCAAGGGGAGTCATGTTGGGTCTTGATCAGCCTATGACTTTGCACTTGTTTGATAATATCGAGCAGGCAGATGAAGCCTTGAATGGGATAAAAATGGAATTGATTGGTGCTGCCTTTCCTCTTCTGAAAGGTATGTCTTTTATCTTGAGAGATAATTCTAGGTAGATAGAATTATTCTCTCCCCTGAGGTTTCTTAAACTGTCATGAATATGTTTGGATAAGTGTGATTGCTACCACGGACATTGTTGAAGCTTGTAAAGATGTCAATATTGCTGTTATGCTTGGTAGATTCCCACGGAAGGAAGGTATGGAGTGGACGGATATGATTTCTAAAAATGTGTCTATGTACATGGCTCAAGCTTCAGCCTTGGGCAAGCATGTTGCTGCGGATTGCAAGGTGACCTCATAAATGCACTTGAGTGAGTAGATATGATATAGCTTATATAAGATTTTAGAGACACCCACACTAGTTTCTGTCAGTATTGAACCAAAAGAAAGAGCTCCAATTAAAAATCCCAGCAATAAAAATTTCAGCATAACAATCATCCACATGACAACACGAAAGAAGTAGTAACAAAATGTAAAAAGGGAAACAAAAAACATTAAGCAAAAGAATAAAGCACAAAAAGAGCTGGGATTTAGAGATGCCTTAACCAAATCATCCAGGTTTTGTTAGTATTTATATACTGTGAAGTGAGGAAGACAAGAAGGAAGGAAGTCAGATAGGCGACCGTTACTGCAAAACCGTGGAGCAGGAAGGTGGGGAGATTTTCACAGGTTCAAAGGGTATCAGACTCCTTCCCTTCATCGTTTCAAACGTTGTGGTTTTCCTTAGGTTGAAACGATGTGGAACTGTAGAGCAGAATTTCAAACCGTCTGTTTGTCCTTGAAACGATGCATAACTGTAGAGCAGAGAGGTGGGAGAAATTCAAACTATTTGATTGTCCTTTTCTTTTGTTCCCGTTCCCCACGCTTTCTTCAAAATCCTTTGTGAAACCCTTTTTCACGGTTTCAAATTTCCTGTTTATTCTTAAGTTAAAAAGGCTTTGGGTTTGGGCTTTATAGTGAAATTAAATAGATAAGAAGTGGGCTTTATGGTAGAGATAAGGCTGTGATTTATTATATAGATTTACTATTATTATGAAATTTATAAATTTCTTATTATTTTGAAATTTAAAAAACATTTTAAAATTGTAGGACAAAAAAGAAAAAAAAAGGAATTAACATGGAGGTTGACATGGCTCAACATGAGCGCAGTAACATATGTGGAAGTTTATGAGGTCCTGTCATGTGGTCCTCTAATTTTGCATTTAGCTTTTTTTTTTTTTTTTTTTAACTCACTGTATTAAAATTTTTTTATTGTCACCCAAAAGATCAAATTAACTTATTTTTGCTGTTATGTCATTAATTACCTAAGCTTGCACCACTCATTTCTCTCTTCTTCATGTTTTTAGCATATTCATCATTTTAGTATTAAAAACAAAAGAAAAAAAAATCAAGGACTAGTCTAACTAACCAGATAAGGTCCTAAGGATTGTTAAATAAAATGCATTGTTTTTCTATTACCTAAATAAAATACCTAAGATTGGCAAAGCATTTGTAAGAGAGAGCAAGAGAGGAATCTGAGAGGCCACCAATGTCGTTATGCTGGCCTCCCACACTATCAAGTTGCCAAAACTCCTAGGGTAATTTTTTTTTTTTTTTTTTGCTTTTTATGATGAACTCATTACTAACAAAGTTCTTTAACAATTATGTTATAATATATGTGCAATATTCTTCAAAACCTTCTTACATAAAATATTACAATATTATCCATACATCGCACAGACAACTTACTAATTGAATTAAACAAAAAAACCATACATATAAACCCATAAATTAAATAAGACTTACTTATTAACAGAAGAAAACCCAGCCCATATCCAACAATTATATAATTACTAAAATACCCTTGACTATAGAATAACTAAATAAATATAACAACCTAATTAACTACTATGGATACCTATTCTTGGGCTTTGCCTATAACGTTAAGCTTCCGAAGGAATTTTCCTTTTAATTGAAAGCAATTCCCGGCTACTCTGTTCATGTCCATTCTGTCTATAGGAGATTGTGCTGAACATGCAAGTCCAATCTGAAAGACCGATATCAAGCATTCAGTTTGTCCACTTGTCCAGTCACTCCAACTTGAAACAATGTTATCATTTTCTCCTACTTTGTTGAAAATTGAATGGTCCACAATCTCCATCACTCGTCCCGGCAATGCCAACTTAACAAAATTGTGAAGGTTCAGGTCATCTTTGAATAGTTTATCAGTGGGTCTTCTTCCAGTTAACATCTCCAATAAGAGGATCCCAAAGCTGTACACATCCCCATTAGTTGAAAGTTGACTACCCATTCCATACTCTGCAAAAATTTAAAGCACTTTCATACACTAAGAACAATTCTTACTCAATGCTATGAAACTAGTGATTTGGTGAAGTATGTATATAAATATTCTATGGGCCATCCCTGTTTTGATTATTGATGCATTCATTATACGTTAATACTTTTACAATTGAGTGAAATCATGATACATTACCTGGAGCAGCATATCCAACAGTTCCCTTAATTCCTGCTGAGCTTAATTGATTAAGAAAAGCTTCCTTCCCAGATTTCGAAATGAGTCTAGCCAAACCAAAATCACTTATATGAGCAATCATATCATCATCGAGAAGAATATTGCTTGGCTTTAGATCACAATGAATAATAGGGGTTTGGCAGTGATGATGAAGATAAAGCAAAGCCGAAGCCACGTCTATAGCAATGTTGATTCTTTGAAGAAGATTTAAACTTCTCAATTGCTTGAGCCCATCTTCAGGATGTAACTGCGTCTCCAAGCTTCCATTTGGCATGAACTCATATACTAAAGCTTTAAAATCATTGCCCTTAAAATCAATACTCGAAAAAATCAATACTCGAACAAGCAATCAGAATCTTAACGAGGTTTCGATGCCGGATGTTCCTCAAGGCTTCACATTCGGCAATGAAACTCTTGGAAGCTCCTTGCTTTTGAAGATTGAGTACCTTGACTGCAACATGTGTTTCATCTGGACCAAGTTTTCCTTTATAGACACTACCAAAATTACCTGAACCAATCAAATTCTCCAAGAGAATCCATCAGTTGCATTGTGTAATTCTTTATAAGAGATCTTTTGGTAGGAGGGTCCAAAGGTGGAAATGGAAAGGCTTTTTTTCTTCACTTTTTCAACCAGGAAAGAGCCATCAAAGAAAACAATGTCAAGCAGAAAGCAGCTGCAATGCTTATTGCCAGTATCAATTTAAAAGCAAAATGATTTTGTGTTTCTTGGGGCATGCAGGCAAATGCAGCTCTTGGATCCCCCACAAAGACCAATGTTGCCTTTGACTTCAACTGCACTAGCATTTCTGAAGACCCCTTCTTCGGGTACATCTCCCTCAAGATTGTTGAAAGACAGGTTTAAAGTTTGCAACACGGGAAAATTAACCATATAGCTTGGGATTTGGCCGGACAAGTTGTTGTGGGAAAGATCAAGATATTGAATACCTTTTAACTTACTTAGGTCGGGAATGGTTCCTTCAAAAGAGTTGCCTTGCATATAAAGTGTTTCTAAGCCAAACAGTCCCCTAGCTGGGCTGGAATCTCTTTGGAAAATTTGTTGTATGAAACGTCTAGTAAAACAAGAAGTTTCAGGTTTCCAAAATCTGGTGGTAAAAAACCGGTCAAGGAGTTATCAGACACATAAATTCGGACTAAAGGAAGGCCAAAAAGTTGCTCGGGTATGGTGCCATTTAATTTATTATGGTAAAGGTATACCTCTTGCAGGTGGCTACACCTTCCAAGACTAGTGGGTATGCTCCCTTCTAAGCGTTATTGAACAAGTGGAGAATTAGTAATTGAGTCATGTTGCCAACGAAGACGGGATCACCCCAGTCAATTTGTTTTCATCCAAGTACAAAATGTTCAAGTTTGTGAGCTTTCCAATTGAAGATGGAATATTCCTGTTAACAAGTTAGAATCCAGGCCAAGTGCTGTTAGGCTAACAAGATTTGATATTCGTGTAGGTATGCTCCACCAATAGAATTGTGATCTAGCTCGAGCATAATAATTGGATTGAGAGGTTTGTTATGGAGTTAGGCAGCTCACCTCCAAGCTGGTTGTAGCCAACATCCAGATGGTTTAACTGGCTGCAATTGTTCAAAGAACTCAGAAAACTCAAATCATCAACTGAGTTATTTCCAAGAAGATTATTAAAAGCACCAAACCATCGAAGATTTCGTAGATTACCAAAACTCATAGGTATGGTTCCTGTGAAATAATTATTGCCATAGATCAAGCTCTTGAATGTCTGACACATTGGACAATGAAACTGAATTGTTCCTGTAAATTGGTTTCTCCTAGATAAAGTATCTGCAGATTTTGAAAAGCAATGCCCAAGTCAGGGTTGAGGTACCAATGAAGTTGTTAGAAGTCAAGGAATATGTGGAGCAATGATAAATTGTATAGGGAAGGTGGAAACACACCAGAAAGATGATTTTCTCTACACTAAAAGATGTCAAGCTTTTCATTTGGGCTACTGTATTTGGGATTTCTCCTCCAAATTGTTAAAATAAAACAAAAGTTTTGGAGAGAGGACAAGTCCCCAGAGAAGGTGGGAACCTTCCACTTAGATGATTGTTGTCAAGAATTAGTATCTGAAGTTTTGACAAAAAGCCAAGTTCTGAAGGGATTCCTTGTACTGAATCGTTGTACTGGAGATGAAGATACTGTAGGTTGGAACAGTGAGAAAGATTGACTGGAATTCCCCTCCCAATATTGGATTATGACTCAGGTTCAAATTTCGAAGCCTGGTCAAGTAACCAACTTCTGAGGGAATTCCACCATGGAAAGAGTTACTTGCAAGGTTGAGGGATTGAAGGAAAGAAAGATTTCCAATGTGGGTGATATGGTGCCTACCAACTTATTGTTTTTTAGGTCCAAACCGATGACTCTTTGGTGTTTGTTGCCACAAGTGACCCCAACCCAGTGGCAGAAATGGAAAGAGTCATTCCAAGAAGCCAGGACATTAAGAGGGCTATCTATGTGGGACTTGAATTGGAGCAGTGCAAGTTTATCAGTTTCGTTTGAAAGAGTGGTAGCTAAGGAAAATTTAGAGATGGATAAAGAGAGGAACAGAAGAAAGATGGGATGGTAGGTTAGTGAGAAGAGTGGTCGTGTATTCATAAGCAGATGATCCATCTTGTAGGAAGAAATTAGCTTCTTCAGAGAGAGATACTGACATAGGCAGGAACTGACCGGTGTGTGTATATATTTAATTATTTATATGCTGTGTAATTTATATATGTAGTTCCTATAGGTTTCAGACTTTCAGTAGAGAGAAGGATGAGGAAGAAGGGGAAACGGCGCAAGTGAGAGTGAGATAACTCTACAAAAGTATAGTAGGGTTTCTAAATATTAACTCTACAATACCAAAACGACGCCGTTTGAGCCTGATATTAATTTTAATAAAACGACGTCGTTTGGTATTAGATTAAAAAAAAAAAAATGTAACGTTGTCGTTTTACAAAACCCTAAATATTTTTATCCCCATCCCAAATAGTTTCGTACTTCTCTTTCTCTCTCTCTCTTCCCGTTAGTCTGTCTTACCCAAGCATGTCCCTCTCCTCTCTCCTCTCCCTCTTCAGCCTCCGCCACTTGCTGTCAGTCTGTCACCATTCTCTACTACTTGATGCTTTGTTCTTGGAGTTTCACCCTCTCCCCTCCCCTTCTTCTATCAGGTTTGTTAATCTATTTTCCTTTGATAGTTTTGTTTCATCTTTTATGACTTAGTTTAGTTTAGTTTTTTTTTTTTTTTTTTTTGGTCATTTGAAATGGTATATTTTTTAGAGAGATTGTGAATTTGTGCATATTTTGTTTGTTTTCTTTCGTGTATGGTTTTTTTTTTTTTTTTTTGGGTGCAGAATATATGGGTTATCTAATGATTATGTTGTGGTTTGGGAGTGTTAAATTCTGTATTTGGATTCTGAAAAAATTGAGGAATTCACCCAATTAACTGCACCGAACCGGTATCTTGCACCGCACCTTGTGCAGACCGGTTTTACTATTCCACTGGTGAGGTGCGGTCAAGCACTTGGGTAAACTGCACCTTATAGCAAGCCCAATAAGCTTACATAATCTCTTTACAAAAACTTAAGTTTTTGGGACAATAAGTAGTTTGACCGTTTCCAACTCATTAACGAACATATCCAGTGAAAACCAGATTTCTTATGGGTCCGATTGTATAATTATTATTTCGTTGAGACTAAAAATTGAAAATACTGTAGCGAAATAATTCTTAAATATGTGAATAATACTGTGACTCATTTTTAATAAAAAAATCGCTAAAATGTGTAATTTGTGAGATTTGTAAACAGTACACAAAAATACTGTTTACAGTTGACTTGTCAACTATTGTAGGCTGAAAAGGAAAAAAAAAAAAAAAAAAAGGAAGAAGAAGAAGAGAAATCGCGTGAAATGCAGCCGTGGACATGAAATCGAAACACATACTATATGTCTGTTTCCAACTTATTCATAATCAATCATATTGTCAGATTTCTAACAATTACAAATGTTGAAAGATTGAAATCTTTAGAGAGTTTTTTTTTTTTTTTTAATCTTCACTGTTATGCAGCTAATTTTTTGAATTAATATTGTTTCCCAAGTGTTTTCTTCTTCTTTTTTTTTTGAGAAGAATGTTGTTTCCTTCGTTGATGCCCTTTCATTGCTTCATTATGCAGGTGCTAGTTGTTGCCAACCCTGCAAACACCAATGCTCTCATCTTGAAAGAATTTGCTCCTTCAATCCCAGCAAAAAACATCATGTGCCTAACACGACTTGATCATAACAGAGCATTAAGTCAAACAGTTGAGAGACTAAAGGTTTATGTTACTGATGTCAAGAACGTAATATAACGTGTAATTTGTTGAAGAAAATTTGTTCCCTGTAAAAATGAAACAATTTCTACAACTATTTTCCATTGCTCTATTTCCGCAAATATAGCATTCTACTATTTTATATTTGGGTGTGTTTGATTGATATTTTTTCAAAGGTGGTCCATATTCTTTAACCACTATTATAGTGCATTATGTTTTTCTAATTTGTTTTTTTGTAAAACTAAACTTTCAAAATTTCAAATATATTATACAAATTTCTTCTTCTCTTAATTTGGGAGATATCATGATAATCAAAACTCACTACAAAATAAAATTATCTTAACCAAAATTAAAAATAAACTAAAGGCAATAAAGATAAACAATATAATAATTTATTACTAACACAATATGCAGGCACATTTAAATATATTACCAAGCAGATTTTGTTTGAATATAAACTTAAATATTCATTTTCAAAATAACTAAATATTAATCCAAACTAAGATCAACATAAATTATAAGAGGAAAAGATGAGACTTAAAAAACATAACACTAAAACGTATCAACACAAAGTAGAATTATATATAAATAAATAAAATTTCATCAACTCGAGGGTTAAGAAACAATAAAAAATTCAGCAAAAGAAAAAAAAAATTGTGAAAGAGAGAGTATTCACCTCTTTTTTTTTTTTTTTTTTTTTTAAGCTCTTAGATGGAATTGAGAAGCTACAGTGATAAATTTGTTCGTACTTTCTCTCTATGTGGAAAATGCAGAATGTGTAGGACACCCTCGGTGGAAAATTGCATGGAGGAAAGTTCGTGGAAGAGGGATCTTTGATCAAATCAATTGATGTGAAGATTTTCTCTCCTTGTGGAAAATGTAGAACTTGTAGGACACCCTGTCACCCTCGGTTGAAAATGGCATTGAGGAAAGTTTGTGGAAGAGGGATCTCTAATCAAATCAATTGACGTGAAGTTTTTCTCTCCTTGTGAAAAATGCAGAACGTGTAGGACACCATGTCACCCTTGGTTAAAAATGGCATTGAAGAAAGTTTGTGGAAAAGGGATCTCTAATCAAATCAATTGACGTGAAGTTTTTCTCTCCTGGTGAAAAATGCAGAACGTGTAGGATACCCTGTCACCCTCAGTGGAAAATTACATTGAGGAAACTTCGTGGAAGAGGGATTTCTAATCAAATCAATTGACGTGAAGTTTTTCTCTCCTTGTGGAAAATGTAGAACATGTAGGATACCTTGTCACCCTTGGTGAAAAATTTCAGTTATTTTTTTAAATACTCTTAAATTTTGATGGTGCAGGATGTCTACTCACTTTAATTAGTGGAAGTTCCCTTTTGATCTTTTAGAACGACTTTTCACAAAAGGGAGGCAATTTAGTCATATAAAGGAGGCCCTCTTTATTCCCCCTTTGAAAAGCCATGAGGAATCCGCGTATTGATTTATTTTTATCTCGATACTAGGGCCACTACCACTTAATAAAGATAAAGATGCTCAATCTGGGCAGTGATTAGCAGTGCCATTGGCCCATTGCCCTGCACAGGGGGTTAGAATTTGTCAGATCATTCCCATGTAGCACCTAGTTTATCAACTTTAATACCTCGTCACTTAATAATACATCGTACATTTCATTTCCTATTTTAATATACAACCTGTTAAAATAATACTAGATTCATCACAAGGCGCATGTAATGAGAATTTTTTTTTTTTTTTTTGTTTAGTATCATAAATTTTCATTCATTTTAATTTGAGGTTTACACATTTTTCTACTAATATTACATATTTAGAACTATTAATACAATCTGAAGTGTCATGAGTGTAACTTCAGAAAATAAACATGAAAAGCATTGAAATCATATATGTCCATATGTAGATTTGTTCAATTTTTTAAGCTAGTCTCATGACACTCCTAGTTATATTAGTAGTTCTAAATGCATAATATTAGTGAGAAAATGTGTAAACCTCAAATTAGAATGAATGAAATATTATGACACTAAACTAAAAATAAATAAAAAATCATCCATATTTTGGACACTTCAAGAAATACCAGCTTGTTGAGCTCAAAGGTTGGCATAAAAAATTTATAAACTATTTGAAAAGCTTGGGTAGAATAACCACCCCCCCCCCCCATTTTTTTTTTTTTTTTTTTGTGTTTAGTATCATAAATTTGCATTCATTTTAATTTGAGGTTTGCACATTTTTCTACTAATATTACATATTTAGAACTATTAATACAATCAGAAGTGTCATGAGTGTAACTTCAAAAAATAAACACGAAAAGCATTGAAATCATATATGTCCATATGTAGATTTGTTCAATTTTTTAAGCTAGTCTCACGACACTCCTAGTTATATTAGTAGTTCTAAATGCATAATATTAGTGAGAAAATGTGTAAACCTCAAATTAGAATGAATGAAAAATTACGACACTAAACTAAAAAAAAAAAAAAATCATCCATATTTTGGACACTTCAAGAAATACCACCTTGTTGAGCTCAAAGGTTGGCATAAAAAATTTATTAACTATTTGAAAAGCTTGAGTAGAATAACACCCCCACCCCCCCGGCCCCCCAAAAAAAAAATAATAATAATGGACATGTTTGGTGTGGGGATGTTCCATGCACTTTTATATCCAATTGAAGCCATGACCCATGACTCAAGTCATGAGTCAACAAAATCTAATTATTTATTATATATTTTATTTAATTAAATATCATTTTTTATTTTTTATTTTTTCTCTTTTCACACATGACTATTATTCACTTTTTTTGGTCCTCAAGAAATGTAAAGAAATAATAAAAAATTATCTTGCACAAGCTACTGACTTGTGTATTTGCACAAGCATTTTAGCAACATGTTTAACAACATTACATGCATTTTCACATACTTTTTCACCCACACATATTTCAAAAAATACAAACAACGTTACGAGAACAAAATTACCAAACGGCCCCCTTATTTTGCATAACTAGTTCATGATATGATGTTGGTGATTTTTTGGATTCTTTAGGCTTTATGTTATTTTCTATGAGCTTGTGTGAATGCTCTAATTGAACTCATGAATTTATTTATTTTTTCTATTAAATTGACAATGGGGTGGGGTAATTAAAACACATACCTTTTGCTATAAATAATAGAAAGTGTAATTGTTTTTCTTCGTTAAAAGATTGCTTAGAATATCTACTAAATATTAGATGTTGCATCTGCAACCTCTATGCCCAACTTTCAAGGACATTGTACTTGAAGATATACCACTTAGGCCAATATATTCCATTAGTAAATATCAATTAAGTTACAAAACTTTTATAGAATTTATTAAAGAAAAATGCTACGTACACAATATTTTCACTATAAATCTTTAATGGTTTGTTGTTACTGGTTTTAATTTAAACCCTTACTAAAATTACTTTTTTTTTTAATCACCAATAACGGCTAGTAATAACCTGTCTATTAGAATTTGTTGTGAAAATATTGTGAACATAAATTTCTTTTTATAATTTGAAAAGTTATTGGAGGGTAAAAGAACTTACCTGGATATTCAATGGTAAGAGGCTTCCGACAATAATGGACAAGTTTGGTGTGGGTGCTGTGAAAGATGTTCCATTTACTGTCATGACTCAAGCCATGAGTCAACAAATAGCTTCCACGAAGCTGATGTTCCATTCCATTATTTCCATACAAACTTGAAAATAACTTTTGCCTATAGAGTCATCCCTATTTTTGTTTCTTTGTAAGAAAAATTGATCAATTTCTTCATCAATATAAGAATACCATTTTTTATATATTAACAATTGAAATTAAACAGATAAAATAATCAACAATCATATTATACATACTAAACAAAAATTTCTTCCATCAGACTTTGTTTAAAATTGATAAATCTACCTTATTGCCACATCTACTCTCATGTCCAATCCTAATTACATCTTCTTTCAAACCATTCCACCACATCAGTGAACTTCACGTTGTGGTAGTAACATAGTGCACGAGTAACACACTTAGACTCTTCATTGCATATCTTGCAAAGGGTGTTAGACAAAATATGTGGTGTAAGGTCCCAGATAAATTAAAAGATGGAATTGTATGATATTAGATTAGATTTATAGTTATTGTACTTAAAAATAGGTAATATTTTATAGTCATCCGGTAACTAAATTGAAAAATCAATGGGTTAAAATCCAAAAGTGCATGTATATGGTCTATAATTACTTGATCATGTAACTGTTTTATAATTTACTATTGGATGCAAAATAAATAGTATGCTCAGAAAATATTTTTCGTCCTGTGATTTAATAAGAAATAAGAAATAATAATAATGAAGCAAATAAACAAATCAATAAGGTAGATTAACTATTAAGGTCTTTTTGCTTCTCTTCTAAAGGAAAACGTCTTTTGCCTAAAAAGCTATTCAGGCCTTTTAGCAGGTTGCTTGTAATTAAGGGGTGACAGCCATTAATCTTTTGAAGAAGCAAATTGGAAAGAGAAACAGTAATTAAGGTATTCAATAAAATCTTTGCCACGTGTCAAAAAAAAAAAGAACATGCCTTTTAGGTTACTTAAGAAAAAACCTGTGAAAAAAAGAAAAGAAAAAAAAAATTGATGGAGTATTCAAAGGAGATTATAGTGGTTATACTTATATTATAAGTCTTGGTTTTTTTTTTTTTGTTGAGAAACAAACACACACACAAAAGGGAGAGGAAAAATGGGTTCCAATATAAAGGCACACCATAACTCTACTTAACACACTCTTTTAAGCAATGTAAAACAATTACCCATTCTTCTTCTTTTTTTTTTCTTGAGAAACAAACACACATACACACACACACACACACAAAAGGTAGTGGGAAAGGGGTTCTAACACAAATTTTTGAACCATTGGTTAATGAACTATTTTCGGAAAGTTTTTATACCACTTTAATGGGAAATATAAAAAGCTGTCAAAAAACTCAATTAATTTTTTCTTTTTCTATAAAAAGTTTCTAAAAACGGTTAATTAACAAATACCCTTAGGGCATTTGTTAACATTTCTCATATTATAATTATGAAATTTATAGTGTGCATTTAAGAACTTGAAAAAAATTATTTATTGTTGACACATGGCAAAAAGATTGACGTGTACTAATAATTCTCTACCATGTGACATTATTTTCCCATAATATATTATAAAATTTGGATCCCTACAATTGGCGGATGCACAAAATGATGTCACGTGCCTCTTTGACAATTCATAAAACAATAACATATATCATCTTTTGTAACTTCCTCCATTTATTTGGTATGAAGGGAAACTAACGTCACATGGCTTCATGTTGTCAATCTTTTTGCCAAGTGTTAATAATAAATGGGGAAAAAAAAAAAAACCTTAAATGAGCACTAAAAATTCCACCCATATAACACCCCTCTTCAAATTGCTTTGAGTTTTACCTTTTAATTACCTTTTTATTTTTCAGATGACCTATTAATTTCCTTTATGAATACAAAATTTATAAGGAGTATACCATTATTTACAAATTACAATTATTTGTCCTATTATATAATTGAAAGAAGCCTTACGCATTTGTGGTAAATTGGTTGTGAGTTTTTCTGTGCTTTAGTACAGACTATCCGTGTTCCTTTTATTTTATGATTTCGGTTGTGGCTTTACTTTAAATTTGCTTCCATTATGGTTCACTTTCTCTTCCTCAACTAAACTATTGTTAACACTAAAACTAAATAAAAAAATAAACTGTTGCCCTCAAATCTCCAACCCAGAGACGCCTTCTATGCCTTTTTATCTTATCTACCACTAATTATATTGTTTCCTCATCCCAATTTTCATTTTTTCACAACTCTATCTCTCTTTTTCTCTCGCACATCATCATTCATTTAAGCTTTTCAATGTTGTATTTGTATCTACCCATGAACATTCAAAATACAATCCACCCCATCATCCACAACAAATCATTTTGGTTTGGTATCAATTATTCTCCACAAAATTACAATCACCATTTTGAGAAGACATGGATTGTGTTTTTCATAGAATTTTGAAGTTAAGTCGGCAATATGATGATCTAATCTTTTTTTCTTTTGATTTTCTTTTTCTTTTTCTTTTTTGAATTCTTACATCCAGAAGTTGTAGGGTGTTTTGTTGTTTTCTTTCTCTAATTTTCCAATGTTATTGACTTGTGTTATTGTTCACTAACTTTTGATTGTTAGAGCTGTTTTATTTGGCCATCATTGTTGTTGAATTTCTCGTTGTTAACTGACTTAGATGTGATAAAAAAAAATATTCTTGGGTTCTTTTTATTTTGAACAAAATGGTGGATTTATAAATATTTGTAGAGCAATATTGATATCATAGTAGTCTCGAAATCTTTAGTGTTACATCCCAGTCTCAAAACCCTCCATCATATTTCTTGCTTCTCTTAGCTTTCTTGGTAAGCTTTTAAATACTTTCTTTGCCTAGCTGATCATCTTTGGGAAAAAGCCAGGAAAAGAACAAGACAAATATAATATACTCTGTAGCATTAGTATCCCGTTATGGATTACCATTATTCAAGGAATTTGTCAGACTGTCAGTAATGGTAGATGAGGCTGAGCATTTCTCTTCTACTCATAAAGTTCGATTTTGTTAGTTTCAATTTAATCTTTGATGTTCTATAGTTTGGTTTTGATGAAGAATAAGTCACCATGAATGCCTTATTGCATATAAGCTTTTGTGCCCTCAAAAAAGATACCTCTAGGTTATGCAATTGGGTTTGGATGGATTCTATAGCAGGAAGCTAGATTTCTTTGTTGTTTAGCCATATATTTTGTAGGTTTGCTTCCCTGCACAAGCTTTGAAGGCTTATGATCACTTAAAAAGAATTTTAATTAATTAAATGCCCTATAAAAAGTTAATAAACTTACGGTGAAATACTTAATCCATGCATGTGCTCCTTTAATAGGTATTTGATAGTCACTGACAAAGAACCTATGGTGATATTCTTAGCATAAGCTCCTATAATGGGTATTTGGTAGTCACGGATGAAGTGGTGATTTTCATTACAATTGCTTAAGTGTTTGCATATCTAAGTATTTTATGATACTCTTTAGTATCACTTAGAGTGTTGTACATCTTTTATGGACTATCTTCTTAGGAGCTTGAACTAAATAAAAAAATGGAAAACAAATCAACTTATTTTGGTTGTAAAGTCTGCTATTAAAATGTCAATTTGTTATTATAAATTCTAGAATTATTTTATTTTCCTTTGGGGTGTACAAGACAGATACAATCCAAGCGGTTATGCATGCAACATTGGAATATAAAACCTCTAACTTGTGTGTGTGGGTTTTTTTTTTTTTTTCAATCACAACGTATCATGTATTCTCTTGACTTTTGTTATAAAATAAACAAAGTTAAAAATGAAAAAATAATAATAATAATCTAACACATGGCAATTCAAAGAGATAAAGGATTTGTATTCATAATAAATAATATAATTTCATATAATATTTGAAAACTTAAAAGTTTTTCTATGCATTGCATTGGTTAATCACTAGTAACATATATATGATACTAGTGATTAACCAATGCATCACTGTTTTATAGCAGATGGAAGAAGTTACAAAAGATAATGCGTGTCAATGTCTTATGCATTTTCAAAGAGACACGTCACTATTATGTGTATCCACCAATTGTAGAGATTCAACTTTTATATTATACTAGCTTTTAACCCATGCAAATGCATGGAATTTTTATTTAAAAAATTTTATAATTTTTTTGTTGTATTTTTATAGCATCCCAAAAGTATTTTTCTTTCTTTTTTAACACCATCAAAAGTAAATCAAATCATACTTCATCATACTAACATATACTAAAACCCTTTAAACAAGGGGAAAAAATTAAACTTACAATAGTGGAAAAACAAATACATTTCTTCATAACATCATACAAATTTAGATTCATAGCTGAAAAGGTTTCTCTCTGCTAGTGAAGGGTGGCTCTCAACCCTCTCCTAGAGTGTAGAATTGGTGTCCCTTCTCTTGAAGGTGTTTTGTCCCTTAAGGTAACAGGTTTACCTTGAGGCTTTGTTGGGTTTTTATTCAGGGATTTTGGGAAACAGTTAATAGATTAGGATGGAAGAACTCACGAAAACTTGGAACAGCCTAACTCTCTCGGACTGCGAAGGTTTAAACTTCCGCATCAAAGAGGAGCAGGCGAAGACTGAGTATATTTTAGCAGCTAAATTCTTGACTAAGAGAGCCCTAAATATAGATGCTATAGCTAAGACTTTCACACCCCTGTGGAGATCAAGAAATGGTTTCAAAATCAAAAAGGAAAGTGATCATGTGGTTTTATTTTCTTTTGATGACAAGAATGAGATGGAGAAAGTCATGGCAGCTGAACCTTGGAGTTTTGATAGACGTCTAATGGTTTTGCAACGGTATGAGAAGGAAAATGATGTAGGTGATATGGAGTTTAATAAAATGTCATTCTGGGTGCAAGTCCACGATCTTCCAATCAGGTTTCGGACAAAAGAGATTGCTGAAAAGCTATGTGAAGCGATTGGTAAGGTTAATGGTGGGAATGATGAAGCTGAAGCAGAGGGAGACAACTTCATACGTGTCCGGGTCACGATAGATATCACCCAGCCATTGAGTAGGGGACGAGTGGTTGCACTTGACAGTGGCAAGGAGTTGTGGGTGCACTTCAAATATGAGAGGCTTCCTAGCCTGTGCTTCTGGTGTGGCTGTTTGACGCATGATGACCGTGATTGTGAGCTATGGATTGCAAGTGAAGGAAGCCTCCTGCCTGAGTCACAACAATACGGTCCATGGCTTAAAGCAGCACCATTTGTAGCATCTCGAAAATATGTGGTTAAAGTGCCCGGTATCTTCACTAGCAAAACACGAAGTGGTGACGGAAAACATGAAGCAGTGACGGAGAAGCACAGAGGAGCGAAGGCAGCGCCGGTGGTGGTAGTCCGATCAGGCAAGCAAACGCCGACCATTATTAGGCTGGAAAAAGAGAGTATAATGCCAGACAGTTTTAGGCCCGAAAAGGAAAGTTTTGGAGTCCCCAATGAAGGAAACATAGAGCCGGTTTTCCAAGAGGTATACAAACAAGATTCAAGGTAGTCAACAGAGGAGAAAGTCATGGAAGATGTGATAGCACAGCAGCCTGGGTCAGCAGTGGAAAAGGAGTCAGAAAAGTCTTTTGAGGAAGCTATAGGAGAGTTAGATAAAGAAATAAGAAAGTATGATTCAAAAAGCAATGTCTCATCTAGCTCTAAAGTTAGCACAGGAAAGGAAAATCACGTGGGCCAGCCTAGAGCCTTTGAAGCTAACGTGCTTTGTACCACAACCCACTCAGCCCATTTGTCCTTACCTCCAAGAGCACATTTGGCAGAGATACCACCACCTTTGGCAGAGATACCACATCACCTTGTCAATCACGGGTATGCTGAGGGGACTTGGAAAAGAATTATTAAAATAGGAGGGGAAGCCGATGCAGCTATGTCAGAAGTAGTGGGGGGAAAAAGAAGTTTAGGTAGTGCAATAAACCAAAATGAGTTACTCAAAAAAAGAAGGGTTTCTCATGGAGGTGCAACAAAAAACAAGATATTGGCGGAGGCTATTAATCAGCCCTGCCAGAAGCAATGAGTCTATTATTATGGAACTGTCGTGGGCTTGGGAACCAACGTACAGAAAATGAGCTTGTTAGATTGATACAGGCAAAAGATCCCTCTGTCGTGTTTATAGCCGAAACATGGGTAGATGAAGCAAGGCTAGATCGTACTTTGAGCAAGATTAATTTCGACCAGAAGTGGGTGGCTCCAAGGTTGAATAGAGGTGGTGGGTTAGTATTATTTTGGAAAAATTCTATTAACATTGATGTGGTTGATTCCCATAGGTATTTTATTGATACGATCATCAATGGGAATTCTAATAATGCATGGCGTTTTACTAGTTTTTATGGAGAACCTGAAACCCACAGGAGGAGTGAGGCATGGAGCAAACTGAGAAGTTTAAATAATAGACTGAATATCCCTTGGATTTGCGGTGGTGATTTTAATGAAATAGTTTGCCAAGAGGAAACGTGGGGAGGGGCTTCTAGAGACCATAATCAAATGCAACTATTTCGAGATGTGATCGACGAATGTCAATTTATGGATTTAGGATTTGTGGGGCCTAAATTCACGTGGGCAAAACACTATGTTGATGGGCATTCTATGCATACAAGACTGGATCGGTGCATGGCTACAAATTCTTGGTTTCAAAAATTTCCAGGAACTAGGGTACACCAGCTTAGTTGTATGTCATCGGATCACTCTCCCCTTCTGATCAACCTGTCAGGGCTGCCGGAACCTAGAAAGAAGAGATGCTTCAGATTTGAAGAAATGTGGTTATCGGATCCATCATGTGGTGAAATGGTGGAAGAAGTTTGGAGTAGTACAAGGGATTCAAACCCAAGCACAGCCATTCTGAAAAAAGTGGCTAAATGTGAGCAAGGATTATCATGGTGGAATAAGCACAATTTTGGGCACGTGAGAAGGGAGTTAGAGTTAAAGAAGAACCAACTGGTTTTGGCCGAGAACGAGGCTATGGCGAGTGGAAATAATACCCGGGTTAGGAGTCTAAGAATGGAGATTAACTTGTTGCAAGACCGAGAATCAAGGATGTGGTATCAAAGATCCAGGGTGTTGTGGTTAAGCAAAGGGTACAGCAATACAGCTTTCTTCCATAGCAAGGCTACAAAGAGATTCAGGAAGAATTTAATCAGAGGAATAAGAGACCGGAATGGAGTTTGGTTGACCAATCAAGAGGAAATAGGGCACGTGATGGAAAGTTACTACAAAGATCTTTTCTCCACCTCCAATCCGATTCTTGATGTTGACTCTCTTGAGAAAATCCCTCACATGGTGACCGAGGAGATGAATGCAGATTTGATGAAGGAATTTACAAAAGTGGAAGTGAAGGAAGCCTTGGATCAGATGGCTCCTCTAAAAGCTCCGGGTCCTGATGGTATGCCTCCATTGTTTTATCAACACTTTTGGGGGACGATGAAGCATGATGTTACTTTAGCCATTCTCTCTTGGTTGAATTCAGGTATCCTACCCGAACCCATCAACCATACACTCATTACTCTTATCCCTAAAATAGCTAATCCTGAACATATGTCTGAATTTCGCCCTATTAGTCTTTGCAATGTCCTGTATAAGATTTATTCTAAGGTCTTAGCTAATAGGTTGAAGAAATTTTTACCTTCCCTAATTTCTGAACATCAATCTGCCTTTGCTAAGGAAAGACTAATTTCAGATAATATTATGGTTGCTTTTGAGACCCTCCATCATATGAAGCAACATAATTCAGGGAAACACGGGTATATGGCTATCAAATTAGATATGAGTAAAGCCTATGATCGGGTGGAATGGGTGTACTTGGAAAGGCTTTTGGAGAAAATGGGTTTTTGTGCTAGATGGGTTGCTCTCATGATGAGTTGTGTGAAAACAGTGTCGTACTCTATTATGGTGAATGGGGAACCAATTGGGATGATCCACCCTAAGAAAGGAATTAGGCAAGGAGACCCACTATCTCCTTTCCTTTTCCTTTTATGTACAGAAGGACTTCATGCTCTCATAAAACATTCGGCAAGGAATGGAGATATCAAGGGCTTTTCCTTGTGCAAACGAGGCCCTAAGCTAACCCATTTGTTTTTTGCAGATAATAGTTTGCTTTTCTGTAGGTCAATCTCGGAGGATTGCCATAATGTGTTGAAGATATTGGGTGAATATGAGTCTTGGTCAGGGCAAAAAATTAACAAGGATAAGACTGCAATCTTCTTTAGTAAATCCACCTCGGATGAAGCAAAATCAAGCATAAAGAATCTCTTCCAAGTCCATGAAGTGAAATCTTATGAGAAATATTTAGGTCTCCCCTCTTTTGTAGGAAGAGGAAAAAAGGCAATCTTCAATTACATAAAAGAAAGGGTTTGGAGAAAACTACAAGGATGGGAGGGTAAATTGCTTTCTTAAGTGGGTAGAGAGGTCTTAATCAAATCTGTGATCCAAGCTATCCCTACTTATGCAATGGGTTGCTTCAAAGTTCCTTTGGGTCTTTGTGACGACATTGAGGCAATGATAAAGAAGTTTTGGTGGGGGCAAAGGGGAAATAAAAGAAAAATTCATTGGATCCGATGGAGTGAATTGACTAAATCAAAAATGGTAGGTGGTATGGGTTTTCGCGACCTGGCCCATTTTAATGATGCCCTTTTGGCGAAACAAGCGTGGCGGCTCTTGCACAATAAGGAAACCCTCTTCTACAAAGTCTTCAAAGCAAAGTTCTTCCCTAATCAATCTCTTTTAGAAGCCAAGGAAACAAGTTTTGGGTCCTATGCTTGGAAAAGTATACTACATGGCCGGGATGTTATTCTAGATGGTGCTTGCTGGAGGGTGGGGAATGGAAAGTCCATAAAAATTTGGCAACACCAGTGGCTGCCCCGAAAACATCCAACCAAGATACTCTCGCCAATGGTGGAAACAATGGAAGAAGCCACAGTGGATTGCTTAATTAATGAGGAAACTAGAACATGGAATGCTGTGATGATAGATGGAATTTTTGCACCACAAGAAGCTGAAGAAATAAAGAATATCCCGCTGGCTAGAAAAGACACGGATGACTTTATGTATTGGCCGTGGGAGCAAGATGGGAGGTATAGTTGTAAAACCGGCTACCGGTTCTTGAAAGATGATGAAGTTGGTTTTCAGGTGGAGGTGAATCAAGGCCATGAGATAGGGCTCTGGAAGAAGATTTGGGCTCTTGAATGCCCAAATAAAGTAAAAAATCTAATTTGGAGGGCTTGCCGTAACTCTCTCCCGTCGAAATGTAATCTATTCCGGCGAACAATTATTACAGAGCAGTGCTATGACCGATGCAAGGAAGCAACTGAAGACGCCTTGCATGCGGTGTGGAGTTGCAAAATGCTGGATGAAGTTTGGGGAGCGAATACCATGTGGAGCTTTCGGAGTCAATGGTGTTTTTTAAGTTTTAGCGAGCTCATGGCCCGGGTTTTTGATCATCAAAGGAATCCGGAGTTGTTTGCTTTCAATATTTGGTCCATATGGCACCAAAGAAATCAGAAACGGACTTAACAGAACCATCGCCCACTTAACCAAATCTCACAGTGGGCTCACGACAGCTATGTTGAGTTCAAAGCTCTGAAAATCGCTCCACTCCCCAGCAGACTGGTGAGAAGGGCACGGTGGAAACCTCTTGACAGTGAAACGTTTAAAATCAATTTTGATGGAGCCATCTTTGCCGAGGACAAGAGTTCTGGTCTGGGAGTAATCATTCGTGACAGTAAGGGACTTGTTATGGCTTCCATGACTGCCCGGATTTCACAACAGCTCCAGCCAGTGGAAATTGAAGCTTTGGCTGCCAACAAAGCCCTTGTATTTGCTAGGGAGATGGACATCAAAGAGGCCATTCTGGAGGGAGACTCTCTACAGGTGATGGAGGCGCTGAAACTCAAGAATACTGGACTAGCCCCATTTGGTTTACTGCTACAGGATTCCTTAGACTTATCTGCTGGATTTTCAAAATTGTCTTATTCTCATACTAAGAGAGAGGGCAACACAATTGCACACAATTTGGCTCAATTGGCTGTTTATTGTTCAAATTGTGTAATATGGATGGAAGATGTTCCATCTGATGTAATGACTTCTTACCAAGCTGATTTAGCTGGTATTTCGTAATATATTGCACTTTAGTGCTGTTTCTCAAAAAAAAAAAAAATTAGATTCATAGCTCAAAATAACATTTATAATCCTAAAATAAACCAAAATTCAAATAGTTTAACTCCTTGTTTATGGACTTCATGCTTTGTCTCTTAAAATTCTTATGGCTCTAACGTTGTGAGCATCCATGCCATTGATGATCTTTTTGCATACCTGGACTTATCAGAAATTTCAAAAAAAAAATGTTAAATTGATTCCAAACGAATAACAGATACAAATGCGAAATTAGTTCTGCCATCTAAAATCTAAATCACATAAATCAGTGTTAGATAGCTTATCATTTCTTTTCCTTTAAACTAGTCTAATAAAAATCTCTAAATCAATTTTTTTTTTAAACAATTATTTTTATGGTAAGCATTAAATGTAGCTTGTACTCATTTTCTACAAAGAGTTACAAAGTAAATAATAGCTACAAAGGGAAAAATAGGCTTTCCTAACCCTTCAATTTAATTTAGTAGCCATTATCGAATAGTCGCCAAAAGTCTTATAAGTCAGGGATGAGTGATCTGCATTAACATATGGGGGAAAATATGTCATTATAAATACAAAATTTCTAATAAGAGCCAATATAAATGAGGCGTTAGAAACTGAGATCCTATAAGATGTGATTGTGTGCCACGTAATTAATAATAATTATCTAAAATTCAAAAAACATGGCAGGTTTATATAAATGATCCATTACAAATTTTGAATCAATACCAAACTCAAATTTAACAACATAAAGTAATCCATATATACAAAACATCACTTAAGAATTTTATCAAATAGTTTGTGTAAATGTAAAAGAAACAACACTATGAAAATGTGCAATCCACGAATTGGGCTTTATGTAATACTACAAAATATGTAAAAACTTTCAAATCCCACGTTTAGAAATAGGACATTTCATTCATATAGCAAATTTCAACGAAACCCACCAAACAAAAAGAGGGAAAAAAGAGTTTTGATCTTTGGAGTTATAAACTTATTGAGCATCCTTTAAACCATTGTGAAGGAAGGCTTAGTCTTCTGGGTCGGAGTAATGGACAGGCTAGTAAGCGATCATGGAGGCCACTCTCGCCTTTAACGGCAGCATTGTCAACAGCCCCAATTTAAACAGTTCGGATTCAAACTTATGCTTCTTAATCATTGCTAGATTCAGAAAAAGGCGAGAGGTAAGAAGGAAGGGTTGTAGAATGAGAAAAGGTTGCTTTGGGGCTTTAGAGAGGGCTAGAGAGAAGAGCGTAATTTATGAAAGGTGCAAATTTGTAACTTCACAGAGCCAAAACGTTGTCTCTCTAATTTGCTACAAACCTCTGAACACAATGCTAATAAAAAAGTGAAAATATAACTAAAACGTTTCTTTTGCTCCACTAAACAAAAAGATTCAATTGCAGCCAATCAAATATTTCAGCAAATTTAGACCCAGCAAATTGCACTCCAATTAACCTTACATTTGGGAGAAAAAAAAATGACAGTAGTAAATTGCAATTCCAATCACATTTTATCAAACAGGTAAAGACGCTGCAAACTCAACAAAACGCACAATAAAGTCAATGCTCATTACACATTACACAAAAACAATCTCTAAATAAATGTTAAGACAGATGATATATCTTTGTTTTTGTTGTTGGTTTTTTTTAATTGACTAATACACTTATCCTAACCCTTTTTGATAGTTTAATTCATAATAGAATATCAAATGGCATTCAAGATCAGTGTTATAAGATGCTATAACCTATAACATTAATACTATTTAACAATCATCTTTCCTAACTAAATAGTACCAAGTATTCAAGGAAAATAGAACTTAGTAAGCTGTTTCATGCTTTATGATGCCAATATCAGTAGGCCTTAAAATTTGATATCCTAAACCAAACTTAGTAGTTGTGAAGTATCAAGTTTTCTTTTTCATTCTCATGGTTCTCATTTCTTAAGTGCATTTGTTAGTGTAGAAATACTACCTAAATAGATTATTCTTTCTCCTCATTAGATGAACTACTCTCAATAATACCCAGTTCTAAATTTTCAACACAAACTGGATACCTCTGTTGATCCTATTTCTAGTGCAATTGACTCTTCAAATAGTGCTAACATCTTCAAGACTATTTTATTTTAAAAACATCTTTTAGAACATCCAAAACTTACTGCATAAATAAAAACCAAGCATTACAGAAATATACTTCAAGAAATAACTAAAAGTTAAGCTTATGAGTAAAAAAGACTTCTCAATCTAATGGGTCCGAATTTCTTTTTTAAATATCCTTGACACAAAAAATTCTCTATTGATAATGCAATAGGCTCTTACAATATAAAAAAGACAAAAAATGAAAAAAAAAAAAGACCAAAACCGAAGTATCATATTGTGTTCAATCATAGAAACATTATGGCCTTTTGCTACGTTATTTTCTAGTATCAGCCAAACAAACCATGCTTTCTCATCTTGTAGTTTGCAATCGTAGTTTCTGTAAATTATATGATAGAAGACTATGTATTGTAATATCTTTTTCACTTACCGAGATAGCTTACCAATAGATATCAGTTGCTATATAAATTCCATCATCAATGACAGAAGCATTTCTCACTGTTTTATGTTTTTTTTTTTTAAAAAAAACTTATTACCTCACAGCAGGCTTATCTAGGCTCCAAAAACCATACCAAACATAGATAGTTTCAATTTTTAGTAGATTTTATAAATGAGATAACATGCACACACAAAAAAGAAGAAGAAGAAGCTTGTTCTACGTATTAAACTTTCACAACAAAATAACAATATAAAAGTATGGTTCAATATCAATAGTTTGAGATTAAATTTAACCTCCTTGGTGGGCTAACAAACAAAAATTAAAATAAAGGAAACTACAGCTACAATTCTTTGTTAATCTATATAGTATTCCCGTACCATTCCTTCATTGAGGAATTTTATCAATCATATTATACACAAACCCTCCCCCCCAAAAAATTCATTAGCATTGCTAAAATCAATGCAATAAACTTTAACATAAAAGAATTAAGAAAACCCATAAAAACCAAAAAATAAAAAACAGCACACAATCCTTTCACACTCAAGAAAAGGTGGAAACTTATTATTACCTTGACAATCCTTCCTCATTAACTGTACACTGCCACCGACAATAGCCAAGTTGCTCTCTAAGAAGCTTTCATGTACACAACCCAACCATCAAAGCACAATGAAAGTTGTCAACCACCTACCAATCAAAAAATCTCATATTATACTTTTGAAAATATCGGAGACTTTCTCTGTAGCCAAACACAACAATAAAAAGGGGGGGCGGGGGAGGAAAGAAAATATGCTGAAATAAAGAAATGGAACCTTATTGGAAGCAAATTGAAATCTGAAAAATGAACAACCATATTGTGATTTTAAAAAAATCTAATGTTCGATAACCCAATATTGTCCATCAGTGAGATTATATAAGTCATTCATATACTGAATGTGATAGGCAAAGAATGTTCATTAGTTTAGATAACTATAATTAAAATGGTCATAAGAAAAATGTTATCTTTTACCTTCAATGACTAATACATTCAAAGAACTTGAATTTGATGAGAACAGCAATAAACCCCAAAAAAATAAATCATACCAATAATAAACACGTCTATAAGACATTCATTAAACAGGTATGATGTATATAGTACAAATCCTTTTTTTGTTGTTGTGATGATTGCAAACTCTCCAACATAAGCACTAACTTACTGGATATCTAAAACCAGATTATATTAAAACTAGTATTATAGTATTATACTATAGAAGGCATTGTTAATGGAAGCCTAACAAAAATAACAAAATCTAGACCAATCCAACCAAGAAATTCAAACCTAAATCATATCGAATCCCCAGATTTATAAAATGAAAGAAAAAAAAATACAAAATACAAAATACAAAAACAAAACAGAAACTTTACCAGTTACGGGTATACGGCCTGTCTCTCTGTGCCTGTGGTTCCAATATACCTTAACCGAACAACAAACCTAAATAAATAAGATTGAAAAAGAGAAAACAAATATCAGCGCAACAATCAATCCTACACTTATCTGATCCCAAGGATTTCATTAAGATTAGTTACAGGAAACTGTTTTTAATTTCGTTTCTTTACGGTGAAAAGCCAAAACTAAAATCTTTCCTTTTTTGTAATTTCTGTAAGTTATAAAAAAGAGAAAGAGGAAAAAAAAAAAACTATCCTAAAAAAAAAAAACACTATCCTAAAAAAAAAAAAATTTCATACCTAAATCGTATCTAAAAAAAAATTTCATATGATTGCAAACTCTCCAACATAAGCACTAACTTACTGGATATCTAAAACCATATTATATTAAAACTGGTATTATAGTATTATTATACTATAGAAGGCATTGTTAATGGAAGCCTAACACAAATAACAAAATCTAGACCAATCCAACCAAGAAATTCAAACCTAAATCACATCCAATCCCCAGATTTATAAAATGAAAGCAAAAAAAAAAAAAAAATACAAAATACAAAATACAAAAACAAAACAGAAACTTTACCAATTATGGGTATACGGCCTGTCTCTCTGTGCCTGCGGTTCCAACAAACCTTAACCAAACAATAAACCTAAATAAATAAGATTGAAAAAGAGAAAACAAATATCAGCGCAACAATCAATCCTACACTTATCTGATCCCAAGGATTTCGTTAAGATTAGTTACAGGAAACTGTTTTTAATTTCGTTTCTTTACGTTGAAAAGCCAAAACTAAAATCTTCTTCTTCTTCTTTTTTGTAATTTCTGGAAGTTATAAAAAAGAGAAAGGAAAAAAAAAAAAAAAAACAAATTTCATACCTAAATCTAAAAAGGGGGAAAGAATGTGCCGGCGCCAGTTCCGATAATCTGATGATGTTGATGGTTCATAGATTTTTCTTCTATGGCAAGGCTACTAACGGTGGTCGGATGCCAAATTGACGCTGGTGGCAGCAACATTCACAAACACTATCTCTGTATCCCTCTCAAATCTAAACCTATCCAACAGGAAAACTCAATTAAAAGAAACGTTTCATACCCAAATCTAAAAAAAAAATTACCGGTGTTGATGGGCCATAGATTTTTCTTTCTATGTGCTTGTGGTTCCGATGGTCTGATTCTGCTTCTTTCTCTGTGCCGCAGGCCTCATCGCCTCTCTCTATTTCTATCTCTCTTGGCACCGTACGAACTCTCTCTCTCTCTCTCTATCTCCGTATCTCAATACCTCTTGGACCTTTCATCGTGACCGGTGGTAGTTCTCTCTGTCTCCTCTGTATCGCACTCCTTCCCCTTCTCTGTGTGGCTAGGGTTTTTATAGTTGCAACACTATTTTATTTTATTTTATTTTAACCGGGTTTTCATTTTAATATACACAAAACCGTCAAACGGTGTTACGCTTGTTACCAAAACTTCAAACCAAAAATAATTATTACAGACCAAATCATCCATAGAGAGAGAGAATAAACCCATCATTACACGCTCTAAACTTTCAGACTTATAACCATCCAAGTTGAAATTTGGCCATTAAAATCAAGAGCAAAATCCCTTATGTTACCAGTACTTAAAACCGAAAACTATCATTTTTCCATAGAAAGAGAAATAAACCCATTTATATTTTAAAAGGAGTCAAAGAAGAACCCTAGACAATTCGGTATGGAGAAAATTTTGAAATACAGATATATTGAAAAGGAAGATGGTAATTCTTGTAATATAAACATCTGGTTTTAAACTAAAAACATATACATATTGGAGATTTAATATGCTAATTCGAAAAGGAAAAGCAATGGTGAAAAGTTTCAGAAAACCAAAACAGTATTTGAAGAAGAAAAGAGTACGCTGACCTTTAGAGAGAGAGAGAATGTTAAGCGGCGTCTGATAAGAAGAGATCGCTTTTTAGGGTGTTTTTAGTTTCTGCGTTTTTTTTATTTTATTTTAACCGGGTTTTTTTTTTTTTTTTTTTTTAATGTACACAAGTTACAACCACTGTCAAACGGTTAACATAATAAAACAATAAATATAATATATCGTTTTTTTAAGTTATATGTGTCTGAATTAGATAGGCTTTTTTCTACATGGTAGAACTTTCTTAATTATAAGAATTAACTTTCTTTTAGCTTTTGCTATTATATATAGATAAATAAACGCTAGAAGTAGAATGATTTTAGTTCACATAATGTTAAATATTCAGACAACTTTTCTCTCAAAAAATAATAAATAAAAGTAATAATTTTGACAACTTTTCTTCTTTCATTAGTTAGAAACTTTTAAATGGTTTTGTGACCATTAATGTCCAATTTTGAAAGTATACTTTAAAAAAATTATTTATCATATATTCTACTATTAAATTTTAGAAATACAAAAAAAATTAATGTTAATGTTACAATTCAAGAGTTTCTCCCATTTAATTTTTAGACAATTTTTTTACAAAATTTCTTTATCTCATTTTGTTCATGTATTAGAAATGAGTTTCCAGTAAGTGGGTCTCCTCAATCCTCATCACTAAAAGGGAGTTTCTATCCAACCATTTGCTAAAAGCCTAGATCTAATTTTCTACCCAAAAGAAGAAGAATAATGTGCTAAAATTAATTATATTTCCTAATCTTTTGAATTTCAATGCCATTTAATTTAAATAAAAATATGTTAATTGCAATGCACAAAACTAGACCTATTGAATTTAGTTCATCTTCATATTTATATTTACAAATAATCCAACTCATTATGTCTTTCTTATGCTCTATGCTTTGCAAGTGCACTGAATCTGAATCAGAGTTTATCCAAAGAGTTATAAAAGAGATATCAAATCGTGAGCCATTATTTGTTGCTAAATATCCAGTTGGAATAGATATTCAAGCAGAGGCCATAGAATTGCTTTTAGATATGGAGTCGAATGATGCTTACATGGTAGGAATTTATGGTCTTGGGGGAATAGGTAAGACTACGATCTCGAAAGCTGTTTATAATAAAATTGCTAAACGGTTTGAAGGAAGTTGTTTCTTAGAGAATGTTAGAGAAAGGTCAAAGATATATGATCACAAAATCTGACTACAAGAGACACTTCTTTGTACGATCTTATGAGATAGAAATTTGAAGGTGGACAATGTCTTTGAAGGTACCAATTTGATAAAGGAAAGACTTCATAGTAAGAAAGTTCTTTTAATTCTTGATGATGTGGGTGACTCAAAAGAGGTAGAAAATTTGCTTGGAGAATATAATTGGTTTGTGTTAGGACAAATGTATCACACACTTCATCAATATAAGAATACCATTTTTTATATATTAACAATTGAAATTAAACAAATAAAATAATCAACAATCATATTATACGTACTAAACAAAAATTTCTTCCATCAAACTTCCTTTGTTTAAAATTGATAAATCTACCTTTTGCCACATCTACTCTCATGTCCAATCCTAATTACATCTTCTTTCAAACCCTTCAACCACATCAGTGAACTTCACGTTGTGGTAGTAACATAGTGCACGAGTAACACACTTAGACTCTTCATTGCATATCTTGCAATGAAGAGTCTAAGTGTGTCACTCATGCACTATGTTCTTAATTGAATTTGTGTGATTGAATTCGTGTTCTTGGGTCTGATTTTCTGAGTCTATGTTCTTGTGTTCTTGTGTTTTTAAATTTGAGTTTGTGTTTTTAAATTTTTTTTTTTTTTTATTTAGTCAAAATTTACAAATTATTTTTAAAAAAATATAGATGTTGAAGTGTCAGGGTGATGTGGCATTTTTTATAATATTTTAATTCTTCCGGCTGCCACCTCAGCAATTTCCGTCGGTTGACTGACGGAAAGGACCAAAATGGAACGCGTTAATTGGTTTAGAGACTAAAAGTGGTAAAATTAAAATGTAGGGACTAAAATGGAAAAAAACCAAAATGTAGGGACTAAAAGTGCATTTATGCCACTTTTTTATTATTGTCAGGAGCCTCTTATTAACGAATATCCAGGTAAGTTCTTTTACCCTCCACTAATTTTTCAAATATTTAATAAAGAGAAATGTATGTTCATAATATTTTTACAACAAATCCTTAGTGGTAGATTGTTACTAGCTGTTTTTGGTGGGAAAAATGTAATTTTAGTAGGCGTTTAAATTATAACTAGTAACAACAAACCACAAAGGATTTGTAGTGAAAATATTATGTTCGTTGCATTTCTCCTTAATAAATTCTCTAAAAATCTTGTAACTTAATTGATATTTTCTTAGGAAACATGTTGGTCTAAGTGGTACATCTTCAAGTACAAATGTCTTGAAAGTTGGGTATAGAGGTCAAGGCCGGCTAAACAATAGATGCAATTAATGTAATTGCCTAAGGCCCCCAAATAAAAAAAAAAAAGGCCTCCACTTGTTTTTTTTTTTTATATATATTATATATAGTATTAATCTATATATTTTAATTACAAAAAACAAAATTAAGTACTTTTATTGGTCAATAAAATCCATTAAAAATGCCACATTGTATCCTAAAATGCAGAATAATGCACAATAACAGTGCACACAACTTAATAGGACAAGACTGCACATTGCTATATGCACTGTGTAGTCTTGTCCACAAGCCCCAGCACATCACACAGACTAAGCTGAGCTGGCCCCCACACAGCCCCATATTAATTAATAAGTTATCACATTTTTTTAACGCAAATTCTTAATTTTTTTAACGCAAATTCTTACTTTATCAATTATTATAAATTATCACATCAATTAATTATTTGATGGATATTTTATCAACTCATTTGTATTATAGTAATACTAATTTATTGAACCACGTAATAAATTAATTTTTATTTGTGCAGATTTAGCCTTTAAAGTTTAAAAAATAATCCACTTAAAATTTTCGCCTAAGCCCCTCAAAATTGCTGAGCCGGTCCTAATAGAGGTTCAAGATGCAACAATTAGTACTTAGTAGATATTCTATGTATTCTTAATAAAGAAAAAAAAAATACACTTTATGGTATTATAGCAAAAGGTATGTGGTTTAAATACCCCACCCTCACTATCAAATCAATAGAATAAATAAATAAATAAATAAATTCATGAGTTCTGTTAGAGCATTTGCACTAGCTACATTGTTGAAGCTATTCTGATTCTTGCTGAACAATTTCTCTACCCATTTGTTGTACCAAGTCATGCATTGACAAATGGAAACATTCCCAGGTTACAAGACACTCATCAATAAGCTTTCCAATACCATAATCTGGATATAAATCACAAGAACCTAATATATTTACAACTTCACCCATGTTGTAACCCTTAAAAAAACATGCAATATCAAGAAAAATATTCTTTTCAGTTTCTTCCAAACCATCATAACTTATTTTGAGTATTTCTTGAATATTTTTATGTGGAATGTTTTCATACTTTTCTATGCACTTTTCCATTCTTGTATATTTTTTCATGAACCGATGTGGATGGTTTTGAACTTGATGGTACTGAAACAGTATCATTCAACAACAGTAGCTCTTCATCACTATGCTTCCCAACATAATCATCAGGAATAGAATCCTCAACCTCCATAGTCTTTTCTTGAACCGGAAGAGTGTTTTCTGAATGAGTTTCTGAACATAGTTCATCATTAATCACAACATTTGAAGACTCCATGACTGTTTTAGTTCTCAGATTGTATGCTCTATATGCTCTACTGGTGGAAGAATATCCCAGAAAGCATCCCTTGTCACTCTTTGGATCAAACTTTTCTAGGTTCTTCCTATCATGCAGAATATAACAATCACTGCCAAATATCCAGAAGTATTTGACAACAGGCTTCTTTCCTCTCCAGAGTTCATAAGGAGTTTTCTTGGAGTCAGGTCTGAAATACACCCGGTTAAGTGTATGGCAAGCAGTGTTAACTGCTTCTCCCCAAAAGGACTTAGGCAACTTTTTGTTGTGTAGCATGACACGAGCCATCTCTTGAACAACCCTATTATTCCGTTCCACTATTCCATTATGTTGTGGTGTCTTGGGTGAAGAAAACTATTGATGTGTGAATTGGTCATTGCAGAAGGTAGCCAGTTTTGTGTTTTCAAATTCTCTTCCATGATCACTTATAATTTTGGCTATCACAGTACCTTTCTCAACTTGCAATTTCTTGCACAAGTGTATCGTCTTTTCAGGAGCCTCAGCTTTATCTCTCAAAAACACAACCTAAGTATATCTAGTAAAATTAACCACATCAACTAGAATATACCTTTTTCCACCTAAACTCTAAACTCTAGCAGGACCCATGAGATCAATGTGCAACAACTCTAGAGGTCTTGAAGTTTGAACTTCAGTTACAGACGGATGTTTGGACTTCACCTGTTTACCCATCTGACATGGTTCGCATATGCACTTTTCTATCTTTTCAAACTTGGGCAAACCAATAACTGCATCACACTTGGAAATCTTCTATAATTGCTTATGACTTGCATGTCCCAATCGTTGATGCCATAAGTCTACTTGATTGATCTTTGCACTAAAACACTTGTTACTTATACTTGGTGTTATACCATAACAGTTGTCAGCTATCCTCATACCAATACACATACAGTCACCTCCTCCATTAAGTATCTCACATTCATACTTGGTGAAGAGAACATTCTGTCCATTGTCACAGATCTAATTAATGCTGAATAAGTTAGCCTTCAACCCATCAACATACCAGACATCTTAAAAAACCGACAACTGTGGAATGTCCACAGTTCTAATGCCTCTGATCACAGATTTTCTTCCATTTCCAAACGTGACTATCCCAATCTTTCCTTCAAAGAGTGTCTTGAATAAAGCTTTATTTCCTGTCATATGCCTGGAGCAATCACTATCCAAATACCAAAGACAAGAATCATGTGTCTTTAAGGCGGTTAAAGCAGTATAACACAAATAATTATCATCACATGTAATTATACCAAGATACTCAAGGAAAGACTTAATAAATGCAACAAGAGACACAAACCACAAGTAGACAAGTTAGAATATTAGCAATAAGAACTTCCAAGAATCCATGACAACAGGGGTCAAGGATTAACTCTTAGATCAAAGGATCTAAATACTAAAGCTAACCCACTTTGATACCACTTGTACGTTTTTAGACTCCTTAAACACAAACAGTTTAACCTAGTTATTTAACAAAGTGATTAACTTAGATAAATTATTCAGATCTAAGTTAACACAAGTAAATCATATCATGTAAAAAGTGCGGAAATATAAATAACACATGATATGATAACTTAGGAAAATCAAACCGGTAAAAATCCTGAGGAGGATTTAAAGTTTCCGTAAAGGCATTTGGAAGCAATTTTCATCAGTGAGATGATAGTAAGAACTATATGGAACACATTTTTCATTTTAGGGACCAAAAACAAGGGAATCAATACTGTAGGAACAAGGCCCAAAAATGGTACACTGGGCCTTGGGCCTTACCCAAGATCGTTGGTAAATCCGAGGAGAGACAAATAGATGGAGGTGCACCCAGCCTAGCGCCTCATAAATAAGAAAGGAAAAATGGGCGGTTCAAGGAGAAAGGCCTCCTCGGACAAGATTAGCATCATTCATTTACACGTTCCAGCAATGAGAGTGAACTCAATGGGGGCACCGGTGTCAAGAGTATGCCACATGAACCCACAAGATGGGAGGGGACACAAAAATATCTAAAGGAAAGACTGTTACCTTCGCATTAAATGCATTACAGCTGCTTTTCTAGCCGCATTTATGTGGAGAAGACCTTTGAACAGTGTCTTCTTGGCCACCGCAACTCATAAAAGGCCAGAAGGGGTGTCTGATGGGACAGACACTCAAGTAGAGGTTCGAATGGTCAACAGGTGTAAGGCCAGGATCACCAAAGGGGACTTATATAATGAGAAAGACCCTCCATGGGTGGGAGGAGAACGACTGAAAAAAGAACACTGTATTAGGAAAAATAACACTTGAAACCCGTCTCCTCAGTCTAAAAGAGCATTGATCTCCTCGGACCATACGTAAACAGAACTTTGTATGCACTCCTCTTGCATAACCGTCTGGCAAACCCATCCTAGCCGTTGTAATATTGATTGGGGCCCAACTCTTCAACCCGCTCTCTAGAAATTTATTGTATTGGGCTCACAGACCCACAACCTTATACTCATTGGGCTTGGACCGCTAAAACGAGACCCTACAAATACCGTACCAGAGACTGTTTCGGTTTGATCAAATAAATGAAATATTTCGGTATCGGTTAATATCGGTGTATCGTTTCAAGATTACCTCTAATTTTATATATTCATATATAAAAATAAATAAATATATATATATATATATAAAACTATTTATTTACTTATTTATAAGTTCATTTGTCAAAATTCATATAATTTATTAAAAGTATTTACAATTATAAGTCTATATCTTAATTAATATGCTAAACTTTAGTTAAAAACTTAAAATGTTAGCTCATTTTAATAATAATAGATAGTTTATCTATTTAATAAATACTCAATAGATAGTTTTTTTTAGTTGATTTACTTAATAAATAATAATATAATAATAATAATAATAGTATTTGTGGTGCACAACATGTTATCAATTTGACAGATGGTGATAACCAAAAAAAAAAAAGACAGATAGTAAAAAATTTAAAAAAAGTTGAATAGACACTCCAATAAACTTCAATAATTCACACGAGTGTAGTGGTGTTGTCACTTGTCAAGGCCTCAAGGGCACACTTAACCAAATGCTATTACTAGTTCACTGCTCAAGATCTATATGAGGAGTTGGGTAGTTGAGCGGCAAAAATAAAAAGATAACAGAACAGAGGTGTTAGGAAGAAAATTTTCCCCCAAATTTTTTTTCCTTTCCCGCACAAAATTTTCCAAAAAAATTTTCCCACTTACATTTTCATTTCCCACACAAAAGTTTCATTTCTCAATTCTCATGCAAAGTTTTTACTCACAAAACTCTCTCATTTTCTCTCTATCTCTCACACGGCCTCTCACATTCACACACACACACAACCCCGCCAGCGCCGACGATCAGAGCCTAGCCCAGCGACAACGCCGACAAGGCCGAGCCCAGCCATCGACTTCTCTCCTCCTCGATCTCTCTACCGTCAACCCATACCCATCGGCTCTCTCTCCCTCACCACAAGATCCTTTCTCCCTTTCTCCCTCTTTCGCCTTACCACCTCCATACCCATTCATTTTTCCTCACCATACCCATACCCATACCCATTCCGATTTTGCTTGGTAAGTTATTTATTTGATTTTTTGTTGTGATTATTGTGAAATTTTGGGTTTGGATTTGGATACTTAACATTAGGTTATTTATTTAATTTTCAATTTTGATTTTGATTTTAGTTCTCTTTGGTTCCTGATGCTGTAAAACCTAAGGTTTTACCATAAATTCAATATCCCTATTTTCTGAGGGGGGAAAAAAGGGTGTTTTGTAATGTTGTATTAAGATGTTGAGTAGTGAGGCTAAATTTGTTGTTTTGGGTTCTTTAGGGACTGGATTTTTAGAACCTGGGGTTGCTATGATGTTGTATTTTGAGGGATTTTGTTGTGTTTGTATGTTGAAGTTTCGTGAATTGCCTTTTGTTTTTAAGAATGTAGATGCAAATAATGGATTTGCAATTGCACCTAGATGTAATATGGGTTCTCTTCTTTGGTTCTGTTCCTAAAATACCATTATTAGTATTTGTTTATTTAAGGTGCTTAATTGCACTTTTTAGCAATAATCATACCCTTTTTTTTTTCTCCAGAAACTTGAGGACCATCAAGTGTGGAGATTGTAAAGGGTAGGAGGTGGCAGATTTCAGGTATCACTTTATTTTAGTAATTTTTTATAAGTACTTTATTTTAGTATTACATTCAATTATGATAGTTTAATTCTTTTTTGCAATTTCTTATTAGCTCTTGTTGATATTCTTTTTTCTTTGTCTTTTGTATGGTGTTGGTTCTTGACCACAGATGATATGAACTAGAAAGTGGATGTTTGAAAGGTCGGCCTCTTTGTCTAGGTGTAATCGAGTCCCGCACTATTAGGGGTGGCAAATGGGCGGGTTTGGGGTGGGCATAATTTGGTTGGGTATATAAAACTCATTTACCCATTTAAAACCCATTTAACTAATTCCTTATAACCCAAATCCAACTCAACCCAATTATTATGGGTAAACTCCAACCCACCCAATTACCCAATTATCAAAATTACCAAAATGCCACTAAAGTGAAAATGACCAAAATTTCCCCAAAACCTGAAAATTACCAAAATACCCCCAAAACCCAAAAAAATGACCAAAATACCTCCAAAATCCAGAAAATGACCAAAATACCTCAAAAATCCAAAAAATGACCAAAATAACCTTGAAAGCCAAAAATTACCAAAATACTCCCTAGAACCTAAAAAATGACCAAAATATCTGCAAAACCTTAAAATTACCAAAATACCCTCCAAAACCTAAAAAATGACAAAAATAGTCTTGAAACCTAGAAAATGACCAAAATACCCCCAAAACCCAAAAAATGACTAAAATACCCCTGAGAACCTAAAAAATAATCAAAATACCCCTAGAACCCAAAAAATGACCAAAATACTCCTGAAACCTAAAAATTACCAAAATATCCCCAAAACCCATAAAATTACCAAAATATCCCCAAAACCAAAAAATGACGAAAATACCTCAGAAACCTAAAAATTACCAAAATATCCCTAGAACCCAAAAAATGACCAAAATACCCCTGAAACCTAAAAATGATCAAAATACCCCACAAAACCCATAAAATGACCAAAATACCCCCAAAACCTAAAAATGACCAAAATACCCCATAAACCCAAAAAAAGTCCAAAATACCTCCAAAACCTAAAAAATTACTAAAATACCTTTGAAACCTAAAAAATGGCCAAAATAACCTCGAAGCCTAAAAATTGACCAAAATAATCCTGAAAACTAAAAATGACCAAAATACTCTCGAAACTTCAAAATTGGCCAAAATAACCACGAAGTCTAAAAATTGACCAAAATAACCTAGAAACTTAAAAATGGCCAAAATACCCCCAAAACCTAAAAATGACCAAAATACCCCATAAACCCAAAAAATGTCCAAAATACCTCCAAAACCTAAAAAATTACTAAAATACCTCTAGAACCTAAAAAATGGCCAAAATAACCTCGAAGCTTAAAAATTGACCAAAATAACCTTGAAAACTAAAAATGACCAAAATACTCCCGAAACTTAAAAAATGGCCAAAATAACCACGAAGTCTAAAAATTGACCAAAATAACCTAGAAACCTAAAAATGACCAAAATTGCCCCTAAACCTAAAAATGACCAAAATACCCCCTAAACCTAAAAAATAATCGATGTACCTTCGAAACCTAAAAATTAATTGAAATATCCCCTGAAACCTAAAAAATGACCAAAATACCCCTGAAACCTAAATACAACCAAAATAACCCCTAAACCTTAAAATGACTAAAATATCCTTGAAACCTAAAAAATGACCAAAATTCCCCGAAACCTATAAAATGACAGAAAAGCCCCTTAAATCTGTAAGTCGATAAAAATACACCCTAAACCTAAAAAATTATCAAAATCCCCTATAAAACTAAAAAATGACCAAAATACTCCCTAAACATAAAAAATGACCAAAATACCCATAAACCTAAAAAATGACTAAGATACCCCAAACCCCTATTTTGGTAATTTTAGAGGCTTCGAGTGTATTTTGTTCATCTTATAGGATTAGTTGTATGTTGGTCATTTTAGATATTTTGAGGGGTATTTTGGTTGTTTTATAGGTTTAGAGGTATTTTGGTCGTTTTAGAC